>NW_019943520.1:58628-122124 GCF_002910315.2 Salvelinus sp. IW2-2015
TGGTACACACTGTGTTGCAGCGAGTATTTCAAGTCTGACCCTTCAAAGAGAGACTCAGCAATATGATATCATAGCACATATTGGGGAAACTTCCCGCATAACATACATACATAAACAACAACAGAATTCAGAATTACCAAGACTGCCACTATTGTCTCTCCCTAATTTGCATTGCTGCTGTTTCTGTAAGCAGAAATCTAACCCGCAGTGCATAATGATGTCACTTTGCTGAGTCTAGCTTTAAGTTACTGTAAGGGTTATCTTTACATAAAGGGTGCTGGAGGCAGAGAGAGGTAACTAAAGACTGTGAGCAGAGCCCTGACCAACAAACACGGTTAATTATTAACAGGCAACCGCAGCGGCAGTAACGGACCCTGCAGCCATGTCATCAAAATCAGACAGACAACACGGGCGTTGACCCTAAACATGCTGGGTAAACAGAGTCGGGTTGCTACCGATTATATCACCACAAGCTTGCCACTGTAGTGAACATGAAAATTGGACTCGTAAAATGTTCTGTTACAAAAGTACTTTTAGAATAAAACAGGGCACAGGATCATTGGTGTTGTAAGACCAGTCATGTATAACTGGGTTAATGGAGCATGTATAGATTACATATAGAGAACATCATTCCTGTTCCCCCAGTGAACATCAGTAACATAAACATGACAGCTATAAGTGCATAGAGGAACACAGCTGTGTGTCTGGGTATGTGTCTGGGGTGTGTGCGAGTGTGTGTGAATAGAATGACTTCCAACTCTTTCAAACCAAACTATAATTCATAATTAAGTCAATAACATTATCAGTAACCAAACATAACTTATAACAAAACATAATAGTTTAAATATGATAGTACAATTCTGTAGAAAAATACATTAGCATTACGGTCAGAGAGTTTCCTGGGCAGAGCCAATATGATCAGGAAAAACTCCTGACCCTACTTATATTAAGACAGATCTCCACACTGTTACAGACAACAATGTCAGTCTATAGTCTTTTAACGGTAGCCCCCCCCCCCTCCCCTGCAGACCAGGGTTCCCAAATAGTGGGTCACAGACAGTTCCGATTGGGTCGTCATGGTTTAAGACTGGGATGTGACTAGAAACATTACTATGGTCCTCCATTCTCTACTGTTCCTCCAGTATTTAGCTCCACTAGAGGGTGCTGTGGATCTCTAGCTTTTCAGAGCTGCCAGTATTCCCACAGTAGGAAGAAGATCACTATTCCTCCATGTCTTATTCCTCCATGTCTTGTTAAATAATTACAGCATAGGCTATCTAGGGCAGCTGTTGTAGAGACACTGTCCCAAAATTGTATCTCCCCCTTCTTCCGTCGCTGAATGTGTATGCAAAACCACGGCATTTAGGGACACCATTTTTCACACACATGTTGTCTTGACTTTGTTGCTGGTTGTTTAAAGGCAGGGGTGATGCGTATTATGACTTATCCCCTTGTAGGACCTGAGAGAGAGAAAAAACTTATGAGGATTTCCCTGCACAAGAAAGCTGAACGATTCAAACATGATGATACAAAATGATTCAATAAGACATGCCTGTGTGTGTGGTTGTTGTACGTGAGTGCAGGTGAGTTCTACTTAGATCCTTACCTACCTGGTTGCGTGTTTTGTGGGACTTCTGCATCCAGACTCTCCATTGTCGTAGAGTTTGATTGACATGCGCCGCAGCCATACGCATGATTCCGTACCCAGCCGAAAACTGCTTCAGCTCTCGACGTAACATAGAATTGGAGTCTCCAGACTTGAGTCACACGAAACCTGATACACACGCTCTGTAGGAGGAGAAAGGGGGTTAGAGTGTGTGTTTTGTGTTATGTGTGTGTTTGTGTGTGTGTTGTGTGGTGTGTGTGTGCGTCCTCACCACTATGAGGTGTAGAAGCAGCCAGTAGGATGGCTCCATTCACTCCAGATACCAGCCCTACGAGACCCATAGATCCCTACTGGTTACAGCGCACCTGCATAGAACACACCCGGATTACTACACACACACACACACACACACAACACACACACACACACACACAACACACACACAACAACACAACACACACACACACACACACACACACACACCACACACACACACCACACACACACACACACACACACACACACACACACACACCGTACCTGGACAAAATACACAGTACCCGGTCTCAGGCCTGCCAGACGACATGATGTCTGGTTCCCAACGTCATCCATGACCTTCCAGTCTGAGATGTCCTCCACCTGTAGCGTATCTGGTACTTGCCTGAACAGGAAGTCTTTGAGAGCTGGGGGAGACTCCCATCGAACACTCAGATGGTCCTCCAGGTCACCCACACACTCCACACTCCACACCTGACGGCGGTCCGTTGTTACTGTGGACGGGGAGGGGAAGAGGTAGCGTAACTCAGAACTACTTTAAAACAGCAAGATCCGTCTAAAATAATGTTATTTCTTTCTTCTCTGAGTTAATTGGATCTGACCGTAAGAGTAAGTCATACAGCACAGTATTTTAGTGTGTTTATTAGTTTCAGTGTGGAGGAAATGAGGGAGCAGCGAGTAGTAACTCGAGTGGTGTAAAGCGTCAATCGCCCACTTCCTAGCCCTGCCCCATCGCAGGGTTGTGTGTGTGTGTGTGTGTGTGTGTGGTGTGTTGTGTGTTGTTGTGTGTGTGTGTGTGTGTGTGTGTGTGTTGTGTGTGTGTGTGTCGTGTGACACCCAGCGTGAGTAAAAGGAAAATGACTCATCAAAAGGAAGGGTGTGTCTGGTCTTCCATTCTACAAAATGCCCGTCCTCCCCATTTGTGTGTGTGTGTGTGTTGGTGTGTGTGTGTTGGTGTGTGTGTGTGTGTGTGTGTGTGTGTGTTGTGTGGTGTGTGTGTGTGTGTGTGTGTGTGTGTGTGTGTGTGTGTGTTGTGTGGTGTGTGTGTGTGTGTGTGTCTCCCTCACCCCCAAAATCGGGTTGAGGATCTAAGTAGTAGGATGAAGATGGCTAGATGTTTTTCTTAGGTCAAGTTTTAACAATTCTCCACTAATGGTTACTGTTAGGTCTTGAGTTAGGTAAGCTGATCCTGGATATGTGCCCCAGGGCAACTTTAACTGGGGCAAGATGTAAAGCTCTAAAGCCAGAGGGTCAAAGTTCAGGCACTTACTCTCTCTCTGTCTCTCTATCTGTCTCTCTCACACACACACACTCGCACGAGTACGCACACACTCACCCACGTCTAGGATATCCACGGGTGATGACATCAGAGGTGGCTGAGCCGAGCTGATTGGTGCTTCCACCCAGATCTCGGTAGGGCGTGAAGAGGCGAGGTCACGAGGATGTAGCAAGAGTACGGCTGGGCGGCATTCAACTCCTCACATTCTCTCTCTCTGCACATACACCTAACACCACACACACACCCACACACACGCACACACACACACACACACACACCACACACACACACACAACACACCACCACACACCACACACACACACACACAACACACACACACACACACCACACACACACACACACACACACACACACACACACACACACACAACACACACACACACGTATAATAGACTCAGACTATTAGAATGAGAATGTGTGTGTTTCTGAGTTAAATACCACTGTGTTGTTTTAATGAGCACATTTAGCACAATGTTGGAAACATGCTTTACAAATAAAGTGTTTTTATTATCATTGTTAAGCCAAGTTGTGGTTTACAAATGCGGTTGATCTATGGGTGTGACCTGTGTTGATCTATGTGTGGGATCGCTGTGTGTGTGTGTATGTGTATGTGTGTGTACACATGCGCATATATGCCTGTGTTATCTCAGTGTGTATGTGTGTGTGTTCAGTGTGCAGGTATAGTGACAGTAATAGGTAGGCTCCAATCACTGCTCTGTCCCAGCCCCATCAGTTCCATGGAACACACCTGAACTAGATAAGACCTCTCAGGAGACAGCCCTGGTAGAACTTTCTTGGTGTCCTCAAACGGATCCAACTACAGAGACAAAGGGAGACAGAGAGATAGAGACAGTGGGGGGGGGGGGGGGTAAGAGAGGGGGGAGAGGAAAGAGAGATTGAGAGAGAGGAGGGAGGAAAGAGAGAGTGAGAAAAGGAGATAAAGAGAGGGTCGCACAGACACAATAAGAGTCTGCACTCACAGTGATCTCATGTGGGGTACCCTTGTTGTCCCAGTGGTATCTGACTTGGTACTTCAGGGGGAAGAGGGTGCGGTCAGACCAGGAAGGGGGAGGGGCCCACTTCACTAACAGCTTCCCTGGAACGGCTTGCAAGGTCACATTCACGGGGGTCTGGCTTCACAGCTGGAGTTTGATACCAAAGACTCTATATTCTATCCTCCCTGTGTAAATAGTGACTTGGATCAGGTGAACCCACCCCAGCCCTCACATCTTGACCAAACCCAAACTGTGGAGTACAGAGAGATGGACACTCTACCTATCATCACAACTGAAGAGATCAAAACAGAAGCTGAAGGAGAGGGCTACAGAGTACCAGAACCAACTAGTGACTCACAGCCTGTCAATAAATCCAGACTGTTCTGCAAGGGAGAAACCATGTCGATGTAAAGACTGTGGTAGAGGCTTCTACAATAATATAGGCTTGACTAATCATATGAGGATACACACAAGGGAAAAACCGTTTCGCTGCGAAGACTGTGGCAAATGTTTCAATAACAAAGGAATCTTAAATTGGCCATGCAAGATCTCACACAGGGGAGAAATCTTATTGGTGCAAAGACTGTAGCAAATGGTTTGGCATCAAAGGAAACTTGACCATGCATATAAAAAGTACACACGGGTCTAGAGAGGAGAAGTCTTATCAGTGTAAAGACTGTGGCAAATGCTTCAACAAGAAGGCAAAATTTACTAGACATAAGAAATTACATGCAGCGAAAATGTATCGGTTTAAAGACTGTGGCAAATGTTTCAGCACAAAGGTTTACTTAATCAGACATACAAAGCTACACTCAGGAGAACATCCTTATCACTGTAAAGACTGTGGCCAATGTTTCAACCGTAAGGAAAACTTGACCCTCCATACAATATCTCACACGGGAGAAATCTGACAGTTGTAAAGAATGTGGCAAGTGATTCAACAAGATGGGAAATTTGACCGTGCACATGAGATCTCACACAGGGGAGAAATCATATCAGTTCAGAGACTGACAAATGTTTTCCTTATAGGACAGGCTTGATAATGCATACCATGATACACAAAGGGGAGAAATAATTTTGCTGTAATGACTGTGGCAAATGCTTCAGACAGACAGCAGCTCTGGGAAGACATATTAAAGGTTGTCTCAGCAAGTAGAGAAAATGTTTTAACTGTAAGGATCATTTGACTGACCGTACAGTATTGCACACACGGGTGAAATCATATGGATGCATGGTCTGTGGATAATTCTTGAATCACAGTGTGCTCTTTCGGGCTCCCGAGTGGCGCAGTGGTCTAAGGCCCTGCATCTCATGCTTGAGTGTTTTTTTTACAGCAATACAATTAATTTTCTGTATTTAACATCATATGCTTGGTCAATTGTATTTATTTGGTTCGATTCCAGGCTGTATCACAACTGGCCGTGATTGGGAGTCCTGGGTTTGGCCAGTGTAGGCTGTCATTGTAAATAATAATTTGTTCATAACTGACTTGCCTACTTAAAGTTTAAATAAAAAACTGTAAACAAAATTTACCAAACATATGATGTTAAATACAGGAAATGAATTGTATTGCTGTAAAAAAAACACTCTGGAAAATGTTTCAGTTGCTCATTAGCTTTCAGGTATCCTGTATGAAATAAAAGCCTTATCACAATGAGCCATTTAAAAGATCTTCAGGTCTGTTTTTATTCACGCTATAAACAACATTTATGTTGTCGCAATCCTCGCTAATGAGCCACCTTACAATTCCCACCAAGTAGGTTAACCATGTTGGAAAAGGGCAGTAGCGTGATTGCCTTTCACGCCAGCAACTCAGGTTCTATTCCTGTTCCCTCAGTTCACAAAAATATTTTATTACGTTTTTCTTATTAATGGATGTCATTCTGAAATCCTGTCTCTTATGATGGCAAATGTAATCCATAATTTATAATATTGCTGTGATGCAGATCCATGTTGACACTCTATTCCTTAGATAACGTAGTAGGGACTCAACCCCACGTTCATGGACAAAATAATTGTTTTAAATTAAAATATAAATCATAAAACAATATTTATAGATTGAGTAATATTAAATGCGTGTTTTTCTACATGAGCGACTTTTATTATGAAGGCTGGACCTACCCCGGAAGCGGAAAGGATTTTCTGCTTTTCTCAAACATCGCATTACAGCAAGCTAGCGATCTCTTTAGCTAACATTATCACAGTTTATCCTTCCATTTCGTCGCTAAAGTTAGGTTTGATTTCCAATTAAGAATGTCAGAAAGAAAAGTTTTAAACGTAAGTACAATTCTTATTTACTATGTCTTGATTTATTCTCAATTCGCTGAAAACGGGCAGTTGTTTAGCGAATGCAATGTTTGCTAGCAAGCTGCGTGTTGCTAATCAGGCTAGGCCATTGAAGCAAACACTTTGCTTCAATGTTACACAGTAGTAGCACAATAGTACACAATAGTAGTAGCTAGCTCAATACGCTTAGCTAGCTATGTAGCTAGTAGCCGTACTCATTGTAGCTAACTAACTAGCTATGTTTCCTGTCTATCGTTCCTTATGAGGATATACTGATTAGAGCAGGCTCTTGCTGTAAACGTTGAATGTTGTCATCTCTTTATGTGAATTGGGTTTGTCTAATTCTTGTATGTTTTCCTCTCGTTGTTGTAGTTACTGACTGATAAAGGCAATGTGAATCAGATATTTCGTAGTTAAATTACACTGCTGACTGTGTTCGTTCTCCTGTAGAAATACTACCCGCCAGATTTCGACCCGGCTAAAATACCCAAACTCAAGCTCCCTAAAGACAGGCAGTATGTGGTCCGGCTGATGGCTCCCTTCAACATGAGGTATGTCAACACTCTACAACCCTGCCCAGAAACAGGTACCATGAGGTGTGAGTGCATGAATGCGTGTGTGTGCTCTGTCCCTGCGTGTGTGTGCTCTGTCCCTGCGTGTGTGTGCTATGACCCTGTCCCTGCGTGCGTGTGTGTGCTCTGACCCTGTCCCTGCGTGCGTGTGTGTGCTCTGACCCTGTCCCTGCGTGCGTGTGTGTGCTCTGTTCCTGAAATGTCCCGTGTTGTCGGTGCTGGGCTCCGTCGAAACTGTAGTTGGCTGGGCCTCGTACTGTCCGTGCGTTGTGTGTTGCTCTGACCTGTCCGATGCGTGCGCGGTCCTCTGCCCCAGTCTGCGTGCGTGTGTGTGCTCTGACCTGTTCGCCAGTACGTCGTGCTGTGCTGCCTCTGACCCATGTCCCGCGTGCGCGTGTGTTCGCTCTCACACCTGTCTGCTGCCGTGTGTGTTGCTCTGACCCTTGTCCCTGCGTGCGGTGTGGATGTGCAAATCATTGACCCTGTAACCACCCTAGCGAATGTTTGTGCTTCGCCAGCATGTAAGGATTGTGGGGGCAGTCACAGTTACAGGGAGAATGAAGTTCAACGCCGGAGGAGAACTGTTGCCCATGAAACATGAGTCTACATGGGAATGCCCATCTTTCCCGTTTCACATCAGTCTGTACAACGATGGACTGGCGCCAGATCACCTTATAAGATATCAACATACCTGTTCCTCTGCCGCGCTGGCACTCTTGTAAGAACTGAGTCATAAACCACATTAACTGCACTGTCTTAGATAACAGTGTCAGTGTACCATCTACCGCATAGTGTTCCGTACTGCTCGCCACCCCTGATCCAGGAGACACAGCACAATATGACCATCGGAACACGCAGCCACACAGGAATTCCGCGAGAATACATATCTAGAGGAGGAAGAGAAGACGCAACTAAGGACAGAAGAGGAGGAAGAGTTGAACCAACCCTATGAAGTAGACCTCCCTAGAACAGTGCTGGAAACCTGACACAGAACTGAATGATAGGTTCTCTACCCGGGTTTCTCGGACGACACTCCGACACCGATGGTGTGTTGAAGCAGCGTGCTGATGATGGTTATCCGTTCCTAGGTGTTGGAGAACCGTAACGCGGGAAACTCTAAGATGGAGATGGAGTCGGAGAACCCTTCAGGACGCTCGAAGGAAGTTGGAAACCAGAGGCAGGCTCGGCTGGCACCTTTGAAGGACAATGCTGGCAAAATACAAAAAGCTGGAAGCAGATGAGACCAAAGAAGCAGGACAACGGAAGGAGGACGAGAGGGAGACAAACGGGAGCTAACAGACAGAGAGAATGAACAGAGGCAGCACACGGTGAGTACAGACCGACAGAGAGGGGTCTCGGGCGGTCGGAAAGAAAGGGAGAAGGAGGAGGACGAGAGGGAGACCAACCGGCTGACGTTACAGAGAAGGAGGAGGACCGAGTGCGAGAACACGGTCGAGTACAAGACAGAGGGAAACGACGGTGAGCATGAAGAGTACGGGGAGGAGGAACGAGACGGGAGTACTACGGTACGCAGTACGAGAGATAGGAGAACGACGAGAGGGAGACTACGGTGAGTTACAGACAGAGGGTATGATGCGCAGAAGCAAGAGGACCATCTGTTAAAACACAGTTACTTCATTCTCTGCGTAAAGTGACCAAAGTCAAGCAACAAATAGCACATGGATCATAAGTATGTGGATTAGCAGGGAGAATGGAGCAGAGAGCTCTAGTGAAGGAGGGTTTTAAGGAGATACCCCGACTCCTGCACTCAACCAAGCAAAGCGAAGAAAGCAGCAGTCCAGGCCAAAGAAACCACGCAAAGACCAGCCAAACCTCTACCTGACCCTACCACACCAGCAAGATACCTAACTGACACCCACAGGTAACCACAACACAAAATACTCAAACGCAAACACAGCATCACCAATCCCATCGTTCAACCCACATTGCCTCATCGATTGCTCATGTGTGTTGGTCATTCTGCAGGGCCTGTCAGTGGGGGGGGTGAAGAAGGCCAAGGTGGAGAGCTGGGAGAGAAGTGTGGGGGGGCTGGGAGGTGGAGGGGCACTGGGATCACTGGTGGTGAGAAAGAAACCAGCGACCTCTGTCCCTAAACCTGATACCACAGTAACTCCTGCAGGCTCTAACACACAGACAGGTGAGCTATGGAGGCTTTAACAGAAGCTTTATGGCAGAAACTGCAATATCGAAATGACTTCGTATACACCGAGGTGATTTCCTGCTTAAGGCGTCAGCATGCTTCAGTTTGGGAGGCGCTTAGCCGAACTAGTGTGCTTGCATACATACTCCTTTAAAAGACCTTCGCTTGAAAAATGAGAAAAAAGCAGTAATAGTACTTTGTGCATTTTGAGACATTGTAGCCAGTGTACACTTCCTCAAAATAGAACTCAAGAAATCTGGCATACATTTTTTATTTTGTTGTACTTTTTCTCCCCAATTTCGTGATGAATCCAATTGGGAGTTAGTCTTGTCCCATCACTGCAACTCCGTATGGACTCGGAAGAGGCAAAGGTCGAGAGTCATGCGTCCTCCGAAACACGGCCCCACCAAGCCTCACTGCTTCTTGACACACTGCTCGCTTAACCCGGAATCCAGCCGCACCAATGTGTCAGAGGAAACACTGTACAGCTGGCGACCGAAGTAATTTTGACGAGGAGATCTTAGTCGCGCAATTTTACATCTAACTAAGATGTTTGGTGCAGTATTTCTCAATGAAAACATTTGCATTAATAAACGAGACGACTCGTTGAATAACAACAAAGACTTTATTGAAGAATCTCTACTGTTGACCAATCACTGACGAAGGGGCGTAGACTTGGGCTCTGAACTTCAGCTGTTCGGGCGCACACTATTCTTTCCTGGGGGCAACCCTCACTGAAAACAGACCAAAACATAGCCATAATATATGCAAGAATTCTTCCAGCTGTAAAGCATGCGGACGCCTTTTACAGCAGTCAATAACAACAGGATTCATTACTGTCAACGCTGTCATTATTGGCTCTTACCAATGCCTCAATGGACAGTGCAGCCTGAGAAGAGACAATTGTAGCAGTATTTTGTCTGTTAGCACCGCAGGAAGTCACTCTGCTCTACGTGTTGTATGGCTGAAGATACTTTTACTGCTATTTCTGTCATTCTTACCTCGGTACTTCCTGCTTTGCAGTTTCAAAGGCAGCTGCTATCGTACCGATGGAGGCTACTAAGCCAATCACAGCACAGAATGGGTCGTCGTCGCTCAGCCTCCTGGGGGCCTATTCCGACAGTGATGACAGCAACAACAGTGAATGAGAGAAAGGCTGGCGACGCTTTGGCTAATCAAAATGCTCAGTCTGTCTGAACTTCGTGATATGGAATTGTGTTGATATGATGTTGGGCAATTCACCTGTTCCACACAACCCAGAACGGTTTGGGATTTTCAAGATCACAACACAAGGATGGTTATTAGGTGTAAGAAAGGGGTAAGCAATTTGATGCCTGTGATTTAAAACTACTGTATTTGTTTCAGGGTATATAGGAGAGTTAAAGGGCTGAATTGTATCATCCTGCTTTGTGACCCTTACCCCCAATGTAATTAGTTTTCACCTGTGATTTTAGAAAATACATTTTGAAATGTCCATCTACCAACTACCCTCCTCCAACTTTGTAAAGGTGTATGTCATGTTTTGACTTTTCATTAAATACATATTTTACCCTAAATCAGTGGTTCACTAAATGTTTTCTTGCACTGTGGCACATTCTAAACTATTTTCTCTTGTGCCCTACCCAATCTGAAAAAAAACGGATTTGAGTACAATGTCTGACTTTTCTGGAGTCATAAAAATGTACTTTAGGTCCTAGCTAAGTGTTTTTTGCAGTTGTGTGTTATTGGGCAGGGGTCTCTGAACTGGTCCTGGAGAGACACTGGGTGTGGAGGTTGTAAATGTAGGCCTGTGTTGCAGATAGAAATACAAATGTTTATTTTTATTTAACCTTTATTTAACTAGGCAAGTCAGTTAAGAACAAATTCTTATTTACAATGACGGCCTAGGAACAGTGGGTTAACTGCCTTGTTCAGGGGCAGAACAACAGATTTTTACCTTGTCAGCTCAGGGATTCAATCTAGCAACCTTTCGGTTACTGACCCAATGCTCTAACCACTAGGCTACCTGCCATAAAGAATAGAGTTTACTTGATCATTTCATCTACACACAACTTTACCCAAAGACCTCAATTCTCAGCTGTAATAGGCTGCTTTGTGAGTTTAGAACATGAAATCAATGTGACAGAAGCATAACTTTTCCTAAAATGCTCCTTGATTGAACTTCAAGTTATCACACTAAATTGGATACTAAACAGGAACTGGTGTGTACTTGACTCAACAACAATCAAGTGATTGTAACAATGGCAACAACAACAAAAACTGCTCTCTCACAGTCATACTCCCCACTTGTCCTGAGGAACTAGAAAATTCAGATGTTCTCTTCCACCTCATCTGGCATGGAAAAGGAGATTTGGCCCCCGTCTCCAATGCTGTACAGCATGTCAACTCTCTGCCTGCACATTCATTGTGACACGCTTGCATCGTGCCGTGGCTCTGTTGAAGTGGATGTGGTTGGGGCGGTTCAAATGTACTGCTGGCTACTAATGTGTTTGGAATGAAAGATGACACTCCATGCCAGATCAACATTGTCATCTGCCGGTATGGTAGGGTACCTTTCCGAAAGGGGCTTGGCATGCTCTTTATTTGAGCTGCTGAGCTCTCCTGGCAGGCTGGCACGTGCCCTGTAGGTGGAGTTTTTGTTAAATGTGTGTGTGTATATATATATTTAGCTAAAACATTCAAAGACAGCCTGCGTTAAATATTAGAAATATACGCCAAAGTTTTTGTTTTTTTGTCAGTAAAGAAAATATGAAATGTTGGCCCATTCATTCTCAGTTTCGCTCAGATATCACTTATCACTATGTGGTGAAGATTCTGAGCCCTTGCCTCACACTGATTGTCATGATAAAGATGATTCTGGTCCAGTAGAAGTGACATTTTTGGAGAAAGTGGACCCCTGCCTTTTGGCTGACCCATATGTGGTTTCTTGTTGGGTGAAAATGGAATTGGGTACTGTTGAATCAGTGAAGGTAACCCGAAGTGGACTTGTGATGATTTTTTTGTGTTTCTTCCACCCAGAGGGAGCTGGGGACAAGACTTGTTACTAGTTTTGCTCTCAGAAACAGGGTGTCGTTGAAAGGTGTGATTACTGAGGTAAGGGTGGAGGTGGAGCAACTGAAATAGATGATTCCCGGTGTCTGTGACGCCTGCCATTTGGTGCAACGCAGACTGGTGGCGAGCATGGTGAAACAGAAGAGTCACTGTCGGTCCTTTTGAGTTAATTCTGAGTCGTTACCCGACAAAGTCATGTTAGGCTATATCAGTTATCCCGTAAGAGCTTTTGTGCCGAACCCACTACAGTGTTTCAGGTGCCAAGCTTATGTTGCAGCAGTGTGTAGAAGGGAGATTCCTATGTGTGCAGGAGGGCATGGGACAAAGGACTTTGTAGCATCAGTAAAGCAGCATGTGTTAACTGTAGGGTAGCCCTTGGTCATGACTATCAGTTCCATTACACATAAGAATCATTAGACAAAGGAGTCTTCTGTAGGGGGGAGTTTTGTTAAGGACGACAAAGCTCGGTCTTAACATTAACACGCGTCGCTTGCGGTATGGTTTTGGAAGCATAAGGACCTTATCTTTCATATTTAAAAAAAGAGGTTTAATTGATACAACTTTATAGGGCTAGGGTTAAGATTCCCACATGGCGATGTGATACAGCTATTGTTTATGGAAAACAGACAGATGACAGAGTGGACTACGAACACCCGTGTGTCAACAGAAGACAGATGCCACAAATACTGTCAGCTGCAACGGTGTTAAAGATACTGTTTTTTTAACCTTTATTTAACTAGTAAAGTCAGATTAGAACAAATTCTTATATTCAATGACAGACTAGGAACAGTGGGTTCAGGGCAGAACAACAGATTTGTACCTTGTCAGCTCAGGGATTTGAACTTACAACCTTTCGATTACTAGTCCAATGCTCTAACCACTAGGCTACCCTGCCGCCCCACACAGGACAATTGTATGGTTAAACAGTACAAATACGGCCTACACTCAAAAAATGAGGGGTTCAACAATGGTTCTTCTAAGATCCTCAAAGTTCTTGGAAGAACCTTAGGGTTCTTGGAACTCAAAAGGGCCCCCGATAGGTTCTTCCAAGAACCCCATAGGAGGTCGGGTTCATGGTGTAACCTCCTTGTTGGTGGGGGTTATTGCAGGAACCTAACTGCCCAACTGAACATCTTTAAGATTTCCTACATTTTTAGGTAAAGTTTGTCCCTTGTATGATGTAAATTGATATTGTTTTATGATGATACCATCTATCTTTTCATATTTGTGCAAATCTTTCTAAAACAGAAAATGGACACAATTCAATGGATATCAATCCACAGAGGTAAGAATATGTAGTCTATAAGAATATGCTGAATATAAAATAACTTTTGATAATGCTTTTCATACACATACCTTGTCCATAATGTAGAGGCCTATGGGATATTTGTTGAAGAAGTAAGGGAGGAGGATGGTAAATGTGATCTGCATAACATACCAACACCAATTGACATATCTTTGTATGCCTCCTTGTCTGTATACTTACAGACACAAAAGTGAGCATTTCACTGTACCCTGCAATTACAAATGCGACCCTGTGCATGTGACAAAAAATAATAATTTAACTGGTAAAACAGTGGATAGTAAGTGTATATTTTTGCATTTGTGATATGAAAGTAGAAGTATTTATGTTTCTAGAACAATACTGCAATTGAGAATCGATTCACATTTAGATGGAGTATTTGTCTGTTTTGGCTTCCAGAGCCAATTCACCAATTTAACAGAACATGTAAGGTCCTTGGACTAATGAGTAACGTGAGGCTCCTTTAGTCCAATATTGGGCTAACTGTAGGGGTGCTCATGTTACTGGGGATCAGAAGTCTAGAGTGTCAGAGAGGCAGGTTGAAGTTGCCAGGGTCAGAGTTGTACAGAATGTGTTGTATGCTAAGGCAGTGAAGAAAGTAGAGGAAGATGCGTCAAGGGTAAGGGATCCTAAGAGGCTCCAGGTGAGTTGTAGAATTTTGCCAGTACAGAGTGATAGGCCTACGAATGCAATGTGCTTCAGTAAGGTTGGCTTTTTAGTGTTTATTGCTATGGTTGTCAACTGTCCTGCAGGAATGGAATGGAAAATCACAGAAAATAGGTGTTGTGGTGGCAGCTGCAGAGACATACTTGGGTTTACAAGATTTTAAAGCAGAAGAGGGTGTGTTGAATGGTAGTGTCCCGTCCTCCCAGACCATCTGCCTGGTATAGGATCAGATAGGTTCAAAATAGTGGAATGGAGTGGTGGGTTTTTAATGAGTGAAGTGTTGGTTGGCAATACTTTTTTTGTATTACGAAGTATAATGGATTTATACTCCAGTCCATTTGGTGGCGGTAATGGGCCATTAATATTCGATGCCAACCGCCGTTAAACCCCACCGAAGAATACTTTATTGTAGCTAGCTAACCGTTGTTTTTGTAGCTTGGTGAGCTAACCATTTCTGGCTAAACTAGTCGAATTAGTTAGCTAGATAGAAATTTTAACGTTAGCCAACTAGCTAGCTAACTGAAATACTATCCTACAAAATGCATTTAATCTTTGTTTTAAACGGACTGACTGACGTAGTGTAGTTAATTTACGTTCGTGGCAAGCAAACTTGTTTTATTCAGCTCAAGACGAGGCAAGTTAACTAGCTAACGTTAGCTAGCTACAATGACATTTCTGTGAATTCATGGGGGGTGGACACACAATTAAATACGTCATTGGCTAACGGCCCCGATTTCCATCAAAACGTAAGTATTGACAGTGTATCGTTTTTTATTATGCAAATATAAGCTGCATAGCTAACGTTAGCTAGTTAACGTTATGTCTTCAATGTTGCACCAAACATGACTAACGTTAGCTATCTAACATCAGCTGATTATAGCTAGCCAGACAATGGCCAAACATTCGTAGTAGGTAACGTTAGATCCATGACTGACTAACTTGTCTGTCGCTTTCCAGATTCAAACGAAATATAGCCTTGTAAATAAAATTATCTGAAAATACAGTACAATATCTAGCCAGCTAACAGTTGCTACTCTCTCAAACGTTAGTTTGATGAATGAATTCCAGTTCGGCTACCTAGCTTTATCTAGCTCCGATCCTCATGTCACAAAGCAAAGGTTACATAGGTAACGTTAGCTAGTGTGATTGAAAAAGTCCTTTCTTTTGCTCAATATGTTATATATATGGGCCTTTAAACAACTAAGGCCCAGAGTTTTTCCTGCTCAGGTCTATCATGCCAGTCTTTCCTCCTTTCATGTCCACTGCACCCATACCAAGCAAGTTATGTAATTAGTTACATTAGAACGTTAATATTCCTCTTAGATAAATTGTCTGACCTACCCTGATCACTTACATTGTCCAATGACTGACTGCCAGACCCAGTGTTTTATTCCCTCACACACCCAGCTTGATAAGCGTCCACTGAATGCCAGTGTGTATTGTTTTTACTGACTCCATTGTCACGGTAAGCACATTATTGGAAGTGTTGACAGTGTTAGTTAGATATGATGTAATATTCTGCTTTATTCTCCTTCCCTCAGACCCATGGCAAAGTGGTTGAAGGACTACCTGAACTTCGGCAGCCGTCGTGACGCCCCCCAGCTTCCACGTCCTGACTACACAGAGAGTGAGATCCTGAGGGCCTACAGAGCCCAGAAAGACCTGGACTTTGAAGACCCCTACCAGAGCACAGAGAAACCACAAAATGGCTGCTACGGTGGCTGCAGGGGGACAGTAAGCCTGCATGCATTTCCCGCCTTCGCTTCTGTCCTTCCCAACGATGCAGAGGTGGGAAATGTTATATCTTCTGCTGTTATTACAGCAGAGGGGGCTGGTTGGCAGAGATATAGGAGGACTGGCTCAATGTAATTGCTGGAATGGGGTGGATCTAACAGTATCAAACACATGGCTTTACAGGTGTTATGACCATGTTATTACATGTCTTTAAAGGTTGTTATAATGTATTCCAGGTGAAGGTGGTGTCTCCCAAACACAGGCTGATCAAGGTGGACTCTCAGGAGTTCAGTCGCAGTAAGATCCCCCTGAGCCCCGTCACCATCCACCAGGAACCGGTATGGCTTGACAGTTGTTGTTTTTATTGTTGATCTCCCTCTTTCATGTTCTTTGTATCCACATGATTCTCCTCATTATGGCTTTGACTCTTTAGTATTTAAAAAAAATATTTTTACCCTTTTTCCTCTCTAACACACCCACCGTCCATCACTCTCTCCAGGTGCTTCCCTCTGCTCCTGCAGCAGTAGGGAACTCTGACACTGACTACTCGGACCCTTTTGATGCCAGACCAGTTCCACGGCTTAGAGCAGATTGGGAGCCTAACCCTAGCCCACACCTTATCTTGGGCCTCAGCCCCATCACCAGTCCTACCCTGGTAGCCTTCAGCCCTAACCCTATCCTAGGTCTCAGTCTCCGTCCAGGGGACAGCAGCAGCTACATGGAACCCTTTGAAGCCCAGAGGGTCATCACAGGTTGGTTCCTTTTAGCTGTTGCCTACACACCCACACATTGGACTTCACGCCTGGCTGTCTAAAATGACTGACGTACTACTGAGATGCATAGACTCACAGTTAATGAATTGATTGTGTGTGTAGAGCTCCAGCAGGGCCCAGAGCGGGGCCAGCCAGGAGTGGGCAGTGAAAGGGTTGTGGTTGGGATCGGAGATCAACTCTATGATGACCCCTACGATGAGAGGACTCGACATCGCCACCGGGGGGCGCCACCGCAGCAGCAGGGGAGAGAGTTCCTCAGGGACGAACAGGTAACAATCTTCTTCTTCTTCTCTGTTTTGATTTCATCATCCTCCTACATCCTCTCCTCCTCCTCCTCCTCTTCCAGAGAGAGGTCAGAGAGAGCAGGCTGCCCCAGGACGATGAGAGACCAGCAGAGGAGTAYGACCAGCCCTGGGAATGGAAGAAGGACAACATCTCCAAAGCTCTAGCAGGTAGATATCTAATAGAGGAAAGCATCACTGAATTGTTGGGCTCTAAAATACATAATCTCTAAAGCTCTAGCAAGTACACCAGTGCTCTGATCTATTCTGGTGTAGGAGGCACTCAGTAGATGCTGCAGTTTTACATTTGAGTCACTTATCCAGAGCGATTTACAGGAGCAATCAGGGTTCAGTGCTTTGCTCAAGGGCACATTTTTCACCTAGTCTGCTCGGGATTCGAACCAGCGACATTTCGGTAACTGGCTCAACTCTCTTAACCGCTACCTGTTGCCCAGGTATTTAAGTAGTTGGCTAATAAAACTCTCCATTTGTAGTGAAGTTTGAGGGGGCAGAGTGGGAGAAGTCGTTAGCCCAGTCAGACCAGGCCARACTACCCAGGACCAGCCCCACAGCCCCAGCCAGCCTTCGGAGGCCTGGTGACACCCCCCCTATCCTGGGTGAGAGAGTGGACCCCTGCCTGCCCCTGGAGAGACAGGTGTAAGTTCCTCCCCTCAACCACTGACTCTCAGTATAATTTAAGAAGCTCCCCCTGGCCGTGTGTCACAATTTTGTGTCCCTTGCTATGCGTCACACAGTAATATGTCCCCCTTGCAGGTGGTACCACGGTGCTGTGAGTCGTGCGGAGGCAGAGACTCTACTGACGTTGTGCAAAGAGAGTTCCTACCTGGTGAGGAAGAGCCAGACCTGCCCACAAGACTACTCTCTCTCCCTCAGGTACCTTTACACACTCTCCCTCTCTCATTCTCCTGGTGTTATCTTTTTGGTTAGTTTGTTTTTCTCCACAATTTTGTGGTATCCGATTGGTAGTTAGTAGTTAGGCGAAGGTCGAGAGCTGTGCGTCCCCCGAAACACAACCCAGCCAAGCTGCACTGCTTCTTGACACAACGCCCGCTTAACCTGGAAGCCAGCCGCACCAATGTGTCGGAGGAAACACCTGGCGTGTCATCGTGCACTGCACCCAGCCCGCCACAGGAGTCACTAGTGCGCGATGGGACAAGAACATCACTGCCGGCCAAACCCTCCCCTAAAACGGACGATGCTGGGCCAATTGTGCGCCGCCCCATGGGTCTCCCGGTCGCGGCCGGCTGCGACAGAGCCTGGACTCAACCCAGGACCCTAGTGCCTTAGACCACTGGACCACTCAGGAAGCCTTCCTGATGTTCTACATTATGCCAATCACATCGTCGTAAATGTGTTTTCCATATTTATCTAGGCCCTAATAAGGTGTTAAGGATTTTATAATGCTGCTCTCTTTTTCTCTCTCTCCTCTGTCTTTCAGGAGTTGTCAGGGCTTCATGCATATGAAGTTCACTCGGAGTTCAGAGAGTCGTTACGTCCTGGGAGAGAACAGTCCTCCATTCTCCTCTGTACCAGAGGTCATYCACTACTACACCAAGCACAAACTACCTATCAGAGGAGCTGAACACCTGTCTCTGCTCTACCCTGTCATAGTACAGACCCTCTGACCCTTCTCCACTCATTATTTGCATCCCAACTGGCACCCTATTGCCTATGTAGTGCACTACTTTAGTGCACTCTGATCAAAATTAGTGCACTATATAGGCAATAGAGTGGGACACGGCTATTTGTGATACTAATACAGAAGGTGCTGTCGTCTGCGGAGATGCTGACAGGGCTGCTGTGGAGCTGTGTGATGTTATTCTTAGCGCGTCAACATGGTTCTGGTGGAAACCACAATGGTTACTGTATTATATGGCCAAAGGAAAATGCTGTAACAGAGCAGGTTACTGTATGTCAATAGTGTTATCGATCATCCGTCTGGCACATTGATTAGCTAGCTGTACCAGGGTGGGAGTTTCATCCAATAGTGCTATACAGTAGAACGCTACATCGCTATAGTGGAAAGCTATTATAGAAATGTGTGCTTGAAAGCTTTTTCAGTACTTATATGAATGAATGCTGGTATTATACCCTGAGTGTACAAAATATTAGGAACACCTTCCTGATATTGAGTTGCACCCCATTTTGTCCTCTGTACAGCCTCAGTTCGCCGGGATACTGGCCCATGTTGACTCCAATGCTTCCCACACTTCCCAAGTTGGCTGGATGTCCTTTGAGTGGTGGACCATTCTTGATACACACAGAAAAGCATTGCAGTTCTTGACACACTCAAACCGGAGTGCCTACTACCATATCCTGTTCAAAGGCATTTAAATATTTTGTCTTGCCCATTCACCCTCTGAATGGCACACATACACAATCCATGTCTGAATTGTCTCAAGGCTTAAAAATCCTCCTTTAACATGTCTCCTCCACTTCATGGACACAGGTGACATCAATAAGGGATCATAACTTTCGCCTAGTCGGAATGTAATGGGAAGAGCAGGTGTTCCTAATGTTTGTGCACTCAGTGTAGTTGTGTGTTAAAGTGTGAATGTTTTTTGGACTTTGATCATGAAAGCTAAAGAATAATAGGTAGGTTTGTTACTGTGGTGCTGTTTGTAAGGTTTTCTCGTGTTCTATGAAAATAAAGTGTGATTTTGTTTTTAAAAAACTGTTAAGTCTAACCCCATATACACAGGTAGAGGGAAGGGATAAGGGTTGTTCAGATAAATATATTTACTACTTTCCATTGTCCATACTAATATCATTGCTTCGTTCTAATTGGCATGCGAGTGTTTAAATTGAAATTGCAAGAGAAATCGAAAAAATACCAGCATGTGCGTTCAATAAGGTCCTGATTATGAATGGCTTTCACATCACTCTGCGTGACATGACGGATGATATAGACACTGGCGTCACCATAGCAACCACCAAGGGTCAGTATCAGCGCAAACAAGGATAAACATCATGGGTGCGTTCGTAAATTCACTTTGGCTAGTTAGGGTGTGGTTGTAAATTCAATCTGGAGTGCCAGTGTGCGCTCAGACTGCGTTCTGGGCGTTCATAAATTTGTTTCGCTCTCGGAGCGTTCAGAGCGCACGCTGGACGATTTGGCTAGCTTGGGTGCTTGACTACTAACAGGCTAAAGTTGGCTAGATTGCTAGCTACTTCTAGACACATGAAAGAACACCTCACTCGCCATAGCAGAGCAGATTAGGTTTTTTAGATGTCATCTCGAGCGTTTGTGACTAACTGCTGTTGGCAACAATTTCATAGTTTTTTTTGCCAACGTCTACCAACCGGTAATATTCAATGGGTTTTGCGCGTTCGTAAATTCATCAGTTATTCAGTGCGCTGGCACAAACGAGAGTGATCTGAATTTGGAGTAGATAGCCAGAGTGCATTTACGAACGCACCCCTACTCAGATTTCAGTGCACTCTAGTCTGAGTGTATCAGAGCGCAGAATAACTAGCTAATGGATTTATGAACGCACAACACCTGTTGAATACTACATGTATCAGGAAATGTCGGCAAAAAAAGTTATTAAATTGTTGCCAGCAGCACAGTTACAGTCACCAACTCTCTAGATGACATGAGCCTAGCCTGCTCTGCTTGGGCGAGTAAAATTGTCAGAGTGAGGTGTTCTCTCATTTATGTCTGGAAGTAGCTAGCAAGCTAGCCAATTTTAGCCAGTTAGCTTGGGTGCTCGACTGCCGTTGTGAGGTCAGAACGCTCGGATCAACCCTACTCCTCGGCCAGAGCGTCCTGTGCGCTCTGAATTTACGAACGGACAATCTGACATTTCTCTAAATTTACGAACGCACAGAGCGCACTCTGGCACTCCAGAGCGATTTTACGAACACACCCCAAGTTGATCGCGTGGCAGCGGCAGGTAGGCGACGTGATAAAATAACGTGATGTGTGCAAATATTTTAGGCTGCTAATCGTGGATATTGCGTTTACTTTATAAAAACGTATCTGATTAATACTGTGTACTCATGAACTGACTCACTAGCCTATGTTATCATTGTTCAAGGTGAATTATTCATACTGTAGTAGTAAATAAAGTCGTTGGCAACTTGGCATCCAGTGCATAGTTGACAGCATATTTGAGAGAAAGTTGAAAATATTTTCTTACTAGTGGTCATGACAGCTCTTATGTCATGTTTATGCCATTGTTAGCCTATTTACATGTCATAATGAGGTGTTATTGTTATCCCTTTGACTTTGTACTTGTCTCCCATTGAAGAAAAGGTGCTGTGTTCAGAGACATTTAAAGGAAAATACAATCAACCAGTGGAGGCTGCTGAGGAGCACGGCACATCATAATGTCTGGAAAGGAGCTAATGGAATGGCATCATACACATGGAACCCATATTTGATGTATTTGATACCATTCCACTAATGCCGCTCCAGCCATTACCACGAGCCCGTCATCCCCAATTAAGGTGCCATCAACCTCCTGAGCAATAAACAGCCATCTTTTTGTTAAGGTTCAGCAGCTCACGTATCCATGACTACCCGGATGGTGCAACTCGCTCAGCCCAAACCCAACCTGCTCCGATTCCCTGACCGGTACTGCCACACACACACACACACACACACACACACACACACACTGACAGACTGACTGATTCTTTTCCTTCCAGACGGTCAGTCTACTGGCTAGATGAACTCCCACCTGAAAGAAATGGCTCCACCACCTCGTTTGGTAAGATCACCCCACTCTCTTTCTGTCCCTATCCCTTTTTCACTCTCTCTTTCTGTCTCTATGTTTGTGTTGTGGATAATTGACTTCATAATGACCTTTTTAATGCTACTGTTTTTGTTGTAGAGTTGACGCCCCACTGGTCCCAGCTGTGTGGCAGGAAGCGGCTTCATTCTGGGTTTGAACAGAGCAGGTAACACTTCATAATTGTTGTACAGTATGTTAATGATGTGTATAATGCATGATGACTCTCCTCCCTCTCCAGATCATCTCCCCAATGGGAGGTCAGTGTAGCAGCTCTGAGTGCCTATCCATCCAATAGAGTGTGTTCTCTGGCTTTGCCCCGCCTCCCCACCGCAGGCTGGGCATATGACCGCCCCCTACTGGCCTCCGTGAGCACCACACACACACACCTCAATGTATAATCCTCTCTATCTGTGTCTCTCCATATCTCTCCATATCTAGCTATCTCTCTTGTTTCCTCTCTTTGTGTGTGTGTGTCTCTCTCTCTCTAGCTGAGCACAGCGGTGCAGACTGCAGTAGCCAGTCCTAGGGTCTGCCAGTTGGCCTGTCCCAAGCGGAGGCAGGGTCTCTATTCGCCCCATTCATCCAAGACCTCACTGGCACCCCCCCCACCCAGCTGCAACCTCCTCCCGACTACAGCTCCTTGCCAGTAAGACACTTAAGATACCTCGTATTTACCTCAGACAGTAACGTTTAATAACGGCCATCCAACTACATTGCAAAGTAAATGTGGTAATTTTTAGCCTGAAAATTGTTGCTACTCTATCTACCTGTCTCGCACACACGCTCTCTTTTTCCATTACTCTCTCCGTCTCCTTCCTCCTCCCCATCCCACCTCCCCTCTCCCAGTCCCTAAGTCTGTCCACCCCCAGTATGCCCAGGACCGTCCAGTTATCTGGCCAGTGCCTGGGCCAGTGAGGAAGGCAGTAGCCAGTGAGCGGGTGCAGGTCCTTTCACGGCCCAACCAGCGGAAGGCACTGTTCCAAGGCTACAACCCGTACACGGTTACCCTAGCTGCACGCTCCGCTAGCGCCTCGCCGCGCCTACAGGTGAGCTGTGTTTCTCTTATGTACTCATTCATTTAAATAATTGAATAAAAATTACATTAGTTTGTCTGTTTGTTTATCACAGGAGCTTTGTCTGCCCCTGCCGCGGAAATGCAAGGGCAAATAGACGAATGCATCTCATCTCACACCTCTGCAGTACCTCCAGCCGCCTCTTCTTCAGATACTGTCTCCTATACAGCATGTCTATGTCCCTGATCACCACTGCTCCATATTAAAGCCCATCTACGATATCATTGAGACATGTTGCTGGGTCTTTGTTCTGGTCCAGTGGGACCGCTGGCTTTAGAAGGTGGATTGTTTAGTGCTGTGACGTTCCACAGCGGGCTGTTCATTCAACTGAACTGAAGTGACTTTTACTATCACCAAAGGGGAGTTGTCACGGACCTAGAACATTACAACGCACATTACAAACATAAAGCGAAAACCACCTGAATGTAAAAGTGTACCTTATATATTTTAGTGTGCAATTGTAGTAGGTGACAGATTTAGAAAACCTGAAAAAGGATGTAATATCCTTAATGAATATTCCCTCTCCTGTTAACCCTTCTACTGCACATAGTTGCACTAAGGCAGCAGAAAACCATTTTGCCCCTACAACCTCCCATGTGAATTCTTTTAAATTCAACAATCCAATGAGGTGAGGCAGTTGGTATGGTGTATCAATTTGGGCAGGGAACTTCTTCCAGGAAACAACAAAAACATGTGAGCACATGATAAGAAACATTTCTTCTTTTTTTTTTACCGCTTTTTCATGGTATCCAATTGGTTGTTACAGTTGTCTCATCGCTGCAACGCCCATACAGACTCACACAGGGACATTCTATGAGCAAAGGGAGCCTAATGGAGCAGTTGGATCATACCCTCTGATAGTGAGGACAGTCATCTTGAGGACAGTGACAGCGAAGAAGAATGGATCCCAGAATCTGGTTGGATAGGCAGTGAAATACCCAGGTTATGCCCAACTTGTATTTTCTTTGGAAAAGAGTGCTTGTTTCTACTATATTTCACTTAATACATGTTCTGTTTCTGATTTTCCTTTGTGTTTTAGCCTACCTTTTATGGCACAGCATTGCCCTGAGGAAACAAAAACAATGATTAATTTATGCTGCAATAGTTTGTGTCGGTGGGCTAGGGTCAGTCTGTTATATCTGGAGTATTTCTCCTGTTTTATCCGGTGTCCTGTGTGAATTTAAGTATGCTCCCTCTAATTCTCTCTCATTCTCTCTTCTCTCAGAGGACCTGAGCCCTTGGACCATGCCTCAGGACTACCTGGCATGATGACTCCTTGCTGTCCCCAGTCCACCTGGTCGTGCTGCCGCTCCAGTTTCAACTGTTCTGCCTGCGGCTATGGAACCCTGACCTGTTCACCGGACGTGCTACCTTGTCCCAAACCTGCTGTTTTCAACTCTCTCTCTCTCTACCGCACCTGCTGTCTCTAACTCTGAATGATCGGCTATGAAAAGCCAACTGACATTTACTCCTGAGGTGCTGACCTGTTGCACCCTCTACAACCACTGTGATTAGTATTATTTGACCCTGCTGGTCATCTATGAACGTTTGAGCATCTTGCCAAGGTACTGTTATAATCTCCACTCGGCACAGCCAGAAGAGGACTGGCCACCCCTCACAGCCTGGTTCCTCTCTAGGTTTCTTCCTAGGTTCCTTCCTTTCTAGGGAGTTTTTCCTAGTCACCGTGCTTCTGCATTGCTTGCTGTTTGGGGTTTTAGGCTGGGTTTCTGTACAGCCCTTTGTGACATTGGCTAATGTAGAAAGGGCTTTATAAATAAATGTGATTGATTGATTTATATGGGTGTGGGGGGTAAAAGTCGTTTATTTATACATGATCAGAAAGCCTACATCTTCAATGACCCATCTCAATTATCTTGCATGTTTTTTCATTGTTTTCTGGATGTTGCTGCAACACTGCTTTATCTCTTCATCTCTTAAAAAAATCTCTTCATCCTCTGACTCCTCCCTGCGGTCTGGTTCACTTTTCTTTTCACAAAACCTCTGACGTCAGCTCTGGGTAGTGGAGAGTGTAAACGCACACACGCCTTTAGTTGGGAAAAGTAGCCCATCAACTTTCCGTAGAGGAAACGATTTCAGACGTTTTTTTTCTTCCGTTATCTCTGTTTGCGAGTGGACAATGCGCGACCCACACATGTCCGTGTGTTGACAGCGCAGGACACTCCGTGTGTTTAGTGTATACTACAGTTGTGGTTTTGCCTGACTCACCTATAGAACGTAGGCCTAAACAGGTAGGCTACGGGAGCGAAATCCGGAAGAACAAGCACATCTAATTGTTCACACTATTTTCCTCTTACCTCTGCAACTGAACTTTTCCCAATAACGTTTATGCAGTTTTGATAATTCTTCGGAGAGAGAAGTGTGAAGATGACGGAACTACCAGTTCACAGGAAAAATATGCTGATTCTAGTTGATGTTCTCTGTGTGTTTGTCGGTAAGTGCCCTGTTTCTCTCTCCAACAACATGGCTGATATAACACTTTGTTGTATTACCCAAGGACCCAACTCGCGCTCTCTGCCGTCTATACATGCTCAATGCACTAGGGTAGCACTAGCCACCGATAAATCAATAAAATAGTTGTTTATCTATAATTGTTTATTGGGTAAATGCTTGATAAGACTGAGATGGTGGGGGACTTTGTAAACAATGATAGGCAGGCTACACACACACACACACACAAGTCACAGGCCAAAGACCAACATGCAGGACACTTTCCATGGAAGGCCAGTCACACAGACAGACACACCGCAATAGTATTGTAATAGGAAGAGAGTCAGCATTGCTCGTGTTATAGCTTGTTTAATGGATTCTTTCATTGTCTGTCAGCACATTACAGGTGGTCACAGTGCCTGATGGAGTGGTGTAGCATTGGTCTGTATTGATTCAAGTACTGTAGATTGTAGGTTAGTCATCAGTCAGCATGGTAACACAAAATGCATAATCACATTTACTGTGATTTTAAGTTCACTATTTCACAGTTACAATTAATTTATGATGACCATTTAAAAAAATAATCTGTAATTGCTTGTGAGTGTGTGTGTGTGCACTTGTAACAGAACACCTGTTTTGACTGGCATTCCATGGAAAGTGTCCTGCTTGTTGGGCTTTGCCCTGTAGCTTCCAGTTTGGTTGCTGCGTTTGTGTGTGTGGAGCCTGGGTTTGCATGTTCGGACTTGTACTGGACTCTCAATACTACAGGATCTGTAGTTTAGAATAGACATTTGGGTGGACAGTCTCCTTCCCCCTTTATCTCCCACTCCATCCACCTCTTTCCCTCTTCGTCCCTTTCTTTCTTTCTTCCCCCTATCCCCCACTCTTTATCTTCCTCCCCCACTCCCTTGCTCTCTTTCTCTCATGGTATTTAGTGAGTGAGTAGGGTTGTTTAACAGTTAAGTGGAGGTAAGATGGTCCTTGTTAACAGACGACATCACCTTGTGGCATAACCATGTTTGTTGGCAGTCTCAGAGGCCTGTGTGTCTGGGCCTGGGCCTGGGGTCTGACGACAGTAACCATGTTTGTTGACAGTCTCAGAGGCCTGTGTGTCTGGGCCTGGGCCTGGGGTCTGACGACAGTAACCATGTTTGTTGACAGTCTCAGAGGGCTGCGTGTCTGGGCCTGGGGTCTGACGACAGTAAAATCACTCTTTATTCTTTCATTATATCCTCCCTCAATCTCTCCAGTTGGTTATTTTTTCTTTCATCTCTCCTGTCTCCACTCTCCTCTCTCTCTCTTCTCTCTCTCTCTCTCTCTCGATAGATAGATAGATAGATAGATAGATAGATAGATAGATAGATAGTGGTCTCTGGGGGTAGCAGTAATCAGTCTACAATTAGTGACAAGAAAACTATTGGGATTTTTAAATTCCCAGTTTAGAACCTGTCTCTTATACACATCTAGATGTGTATAAGAGACAGGGATAAGAGCGTCTGCTAAATGACTTAAAAATGTAAATGTACTTGTGTGTTTTGTTAGCGTGTGTGTGTTAGCCCAGCTTCCTCACTGTGTCATTAATATAGTAGGAATGTGCCGAGTCGACAAACTGGATCTGATCTGATCTGACAAAGCTTTTCCTCAATCCTCTTTCTTTCTCTCCCTCTCTCATTCACCCATCCCTCTTTTACTCATTCTCCTATCCCTCTTTCTCTCATTCTCCCATCCCTCTTTCTCTCCCTCTCTCATTCTCCTATCCCTCTTTCTCTCCCTCTCTCATTCACCCATCCCTCTTTTACTCACTCTCTCATTCTCCCATCCCTCTTTCTCTCCCATTCCTTTCTCTCCCATCCCTCTCTTTCTCCAATCCCTCTCTTTCTCCCATCCCTCTCTTTCTCCCATCCCTCTTTTACACTCTCTCTATCCTCTTTCTCTCTGTTTTACTAATTTCTCCTCTCCTTTGCCTCTTGTCCTTTGCCTTGTTATCACTGCAGACAAAGAAACATTACACACACACACACACACACACACACACACACACACACACACACACACAGAGGCACACAGAGGCACATTGAGTTATTTCTGCAACACACTCTTTTAACAAAAATACCAACCAAACTCCACCCAAACCAAGCACTCTGCTGTTATATGCATAATAACAAAAGGGCCTAACATATCCATAATTTCATTTGGACCTTTAGATCGTTCAATATTGACTGGTGATTGTGTGAATGGGACAGATTACTGTTGTAAGACCTGTACACACCCTCTGGAAGAATCTGATTGGCAGACAATGATCATGTTCATTCTAAGGATCATTCTAAGGCAGGTGCCGTTGCTCTAAGTTCTTACTGTTATTTATGTGACTTGGGGTTAGAAGAGCATCTGCATCAAACTATAGACTGATACCAACTGTTGTTGGGTTAGTTTGTTATTTATCTGTTTGATTTTCTGGGTTTTGCGCACAACTAGAGTTAGAGAAGATACTCTGCTGCTGTTTTACTGACTATCTCTCACACACACACACACACACACACACACACACACACACACACACACACACCATCTCTCTGTGCCAACTATGTGTGTGAGAGAGAGGGGGGGTATTGACTTTTCCTGTGTGGAAAATAACCAGGATTCTGACAGTACAGCGGGATTACTACAGCCATAGAGCAGGAAGAGGATCAGTACTCTGTCTCCCTATTGGAATCTCTCTATTGTCTAGATTTTATCAATKTGTGTGTGTGTGTGTGTGTTGTAGCTGTTGGGTGTGACTAGTAGGACAGTGGAATTGTGTACGTTTTTTGGCGTCTAGTCTGGAGAATAACAGGAACACTTATTAGGTTCCTCCTTCCTGTGAGGTCAGAGGTCAGGAGGAAGTTGATCATGTGTCATATCTCACCAGACATTCCTCCATGTTTGTTTTCTCTGGGAGGAATCTGGGACTTTCTATCAACCAGATGAGATTGTGAAACAATGTTATCCCCTGTTCTTCTTTCTCTCTGACCGTGCTGTCCATTCTGTTACTGAAGACCGACCCCCCCCCTCGGCCCAGATAACTGTGTGGTGGGGGGTTAAAGAAGACAGACTATGGACTCTGCTTCCTGTATCTGCCACTGGACACACAAACGCACAGCCCTCTGAGTCTGTGCAACATCGCTGTTCTTCCTACATCGCTGAGGAAGGTCAAGATGTGCTACAAACTAACCTCTTCCGAAGATACTGAAGAGAATGCTTGAATCAGTTTTCCTTTGGGTTCATTAAAACATCTCCAGTACCACTGGATCCCAGGTACGGGTCGTCACCAGTTCTGTTACAATATATGCCATTCCGCAAGATTCCAGATTCACTGTTACCACATTGTCTTAATAGTGTTGGTTTTCAATCTTTCATCTATTTATTCACACACTCCCCTTTCTCCTTCCTTGTTTTATCAAATCTAGCTCAGCCCACTCTCTGGAGAGAGGAACAATACTGATCTTGGTTCAACTCAACCCTTGGCTACAGTAACACTGTAGCAGAAACCTTACTGGAATAAAACTGGAGATTACTAAAATTCTATGTTTCTGTGTGTGTGTTTATTTCTCTGGCACTGCAGCAGAGTGCTACACACATGCACACCTCATCCTCACCCTAACCACTACTCTCCAGAGAGCTGTCTTATCTAACTGTTATCCTAGCACTCTACAAAGTCAACATGACTTCAAAGTAAATACCAGTTAGTACACTTCAAAGTGGCTGAGTGAGTGCTTGCCCTAGCGAATTAAGGTTGACCAAATAGTCACCATGTTCATCAGCCGCTAATGAGTGACAATTAGTGGTGGGTCATTCGCGAACGAGTCGGCTCTAAGACCCGGCTCGCATATCAGAAGAGCCGAATCTATTTATAAAAATATACAAAAATTAAGAAATTAATAATCAAAAGAATTAAATGAATATAATTAACTAATTCAAAGAAGGAAAAATATACATAATATAGGCCTAAATGCTCAAGCGCACACATTCGTTCTGACGGTCTACTCAGACTAACAGCCTCACCTGTTGTTCCTGTTAATCAGACACGCAGTGTCAACCAATGAACCAAAGATGCATGAGGGAGGGCCGAGCCAACTCACTCAGTCACACACTTAGCACCCGAGGAGAGAGAGGAAGGACAGCTGTGAAAACAACAGCTGGAAAATGAGTCGGAAGCACAGTAGCATTTGGATGCATTTTAATAATGTAGACAATGTTAGAGTACAGTGTAGAATTTGCCAAAACAAAATCTCATATAAAGCCGGTTCTACGCACAACCTACACCGGCATATGAGAACTGTACACCCAACTGTGAAGCTAGCTGTAGCGGAGCTTTGAGAAACTAGCGGGCCTGCTAGTGATAGTGGTGGAGCCAGCACCTCCACACGTGGAGATGTATCCACTCAGTCAAGTAGACCTACTCTGCCACCCACAGCAACACAGTCTTCTATGGACCAGTTTATGCCAAAGTCTATGTCTGTAGCAAAACAAGGCCAAATTGATATTGAATTGGCTAAAATGATTGCCACCGATTTCCAGCCATTTTCGATCGAGGAGGAAAGAGGTTTTAGAAATTATAGCAATAGTCTAAATCCAATGTACACAATTCCAATCAGGAAAACACTTTCAAAATCACTTATTCCACAACTTTACGAGAGCACACAGGCTTCAGTGCGGGAAAGAGTCCGAAAAGCTACTGCAGTTTGCCTTACCACTGACTGCTGGACATCACCTCTTACATGTCGGTTACATGTCACTTTTTGAAGATCTTTTGATGTCTAGCTGTCTTCTGGACTGCTTTGAGTTCAGCGATAGACGCACCTCAGAGAACTTGGCAGAGGAACTGTTGAGTGGTCAGAGAATGGCAAGGAGATGGAAAAGTGGTCTGTTGTGTTAGCGACAATGCAGCTAACATAACCAAAGCCATGAACATTTTAAAATGGACCCATCGTCCATGTCTTGCCCACACAATCAACCTGATTATAAGAGATGCTCTGAAGGTGATGAAGCCCACTGTGGACAAAGTGAAAGCAGTGGTGGAATACTTCCACAGGAGCACAGTAGGTGCTGAAAAACTAAAGTCTACACAACGCCAGATGGGGATGCCTGAGCTGAGGCCTAAACAAGACTGCACTACAAGGTGGAATTCAACATTTTATATGTTGAAGCGGTTTCTTGAGTCAAAGGATGACATCATCTCTACCCTGGCCATTGTCAATGCACCTGTTGATGCTCTGACCCAAGAGGAATGGGAGGTGGTGGAGGAGGTGTGCAGAGTCCTGGAATCCTTTGAGCAGGTCACTGTGGAGATCAGTGGAGAGAGGTACAGTAAGCAGTTATTACTACATCATTATTTAATCCACTATTATATATGTATATGAGCAGTAGATGAGAATGTAGTATCGGTAGACAAAACATGAACCTGAACTAATAAGTTACTGTTCTCTCTTTTCAGCTATGTGACAGCCTCAAAAATGATACTCCTGTGTAAGGGTCTGCAGCGAATCACAGCCAGTCGCCAGAGTGAAGCAAATGTAACCACAGGACATGTGACAGAGTTGATGGACACCCTGTGTTCATCAACGGACAGAAAGTTACACAGAATAGAATATAATCACGTGCTAGCAGAAACCACTGCACTTGATCCTAGGTGTAAGAAGTTACCCTTCAGTGATGCCAGAGCGATTGATGAGGCTCTTCACAGAATAACCTCAGCAGCAGGGAGGGACAGCCCCAGCAGTCAGCTGGCTCAGGCACCAGGGCAACAGCAAGATGAGGGATCAGATGGAGCAGAAGCACCAGCAGTAGTGCCACAAAGGTCTGCTGTTTGGATGCTGTTTGACGAGAGAGCAACTGGGGATGCAGCACGAAGGAATCCCTCAGCAGATGCCATAATGGAGGTCCGATCCTGTTTGGAGGAGCCCCTCCAAAGATCTACAGATCCTCTGAGCTGGAGGAAGATCAAGGCCTCTGTCTACACACGGCTTACTAAAGTCATGACAGGGAGACTGCATAGTAGCCACATCCATTCCCTCTGAGAGGGTCTTCTCGAAAATGGGACAAATAATTACTGAGAGAAGAAACCGCATCAGCCCCTCGAAAGTGAGGCAGCTTGCATTTCTGAATGCAAATCTTTCATAAAAGCTAAATATGGTCAGCATTGCTGTGTGCTGCTGGTTATAACATGGCAATAAAGAAGAGAGAGAAAAGAGGGACCAGTTTAATGTTTTAAGTGGGATGCTGCAGTTTTGCACATTGTTATTTATTTTTCATTGATATGGTGCAATATTCTATTATTATGCTGTTCAGATTGTATTCGTTTTGAATTGTTACATTTATATGCACTTTGTTTATATACATTAAAAAGTTATACTTTAAATGCACATGTGTAATAGCATCCTTCTTTTTTACATTTATTTCAATTTGTGGGATTCTGCAGTTTTGCAAATTGTTATTTAATTTTCTTTGATATGGGGCAATATTCTATTATGCTGTTCAGATCGTATTTGTTTTGAATTGTTACATTTATATGCAGAATTGTTTTAACACCAATCATAGTCAAACTATCGCAAACTGTTTGACTTGAAAAAATACAAAACATATTTTTTTAAAGAGCCGAAAGAGCGGGCTCACTGAAAAGAGCCGGAATGCCCATCACTTGTGACAATGTGAGCAGGGCGGGCGCCAGAAGAAATCAGTTGGACTGCCGTTGGATTTTTGTAGGCGGGCACGTTTTTTTCTCGGGACCTCCTGTGTGCACGCACTTGCGCCTTCACACATTTTGATAATGAGTTTTATGATAAAGACAGCTTGTGAGTTTCAAGTTTGGGGAAGCTTACAAGTTATCCTACCATTTCTACCAGTTCTGCATATTTTAATACTGTGTACATTTTCGTGGAACAAGTTTCATTTCAATAATAACGTTTTTCATTTCTCTAAAATTATTGTCACATTCTTAATTTAAATAATACAAATCTAGAAGTTAAAATTAAATTAACGCAAGAGCACCGGCCTTTGCATTATGGACACAGCCTACACCGTGATCCATTGGAATACATGAGCGCATGGAACTAAGAGTGAACCTATAGGCCAATGCTGCAGTAGGCTTATTTTATTTGACATTTTATTTAACTAGGCAAATTATTTAATTACAAATTCTTATTTACAATGACGCCCTACCCCGGCCAAACCCGGACGACGCTGGGCCAATTGTTCGCCGCCCTATGGGACGCCCAATCATGTTCGGATGTGATGCAGCCTGGATTCGAACCAGGTACTGCAGTGACGCCACTCGGGAGCCCCTATAACTTCCATCATCAACTAAGTAAAATACATAAGCCTAAATCTGACAAAGAAAAACAGTATAAAATATCCTGATAAATTCAGGTTATTTCAATTGCATTGATCTCTACTCTGCCTGTCTGCCTCCCTTTCTATCTGTCTTGATTTGTGCTATGGGTAATGAAGTGTAACATTGTATCAACTCAGCATGTTGGTGTGCTCAGGCGTGCGCGCTCCCTCCATTAACATTATCAGGACAGAAAATCAGCATTGCTCACAAAGAGCACTCAAAACAAAAGACAACGAAAAAATTGAAAAAACTCCTAAATTATGGTTATGAAATAAACCAAAACTTGTTTCTCACTGCCTTGGTGGAAGAGTGGGGTAACATCTCACAGCAAGAACTGGCAAATCTGATGCACTCCAGTACTTAATGCAGCTGGTGGCCACACCAGATACTGACTGTTACTTTTGATTTTGACCCCCCCTTGTTCAGGGACACATTATTCCATTTCTTTTAGTCACATGTCTGTGGAACTTGTTCAGTTTGTCTCAGTTGTTGAATCCTGTTATGTTCATACAAATATTTACACATGTTAAGTATGCTGAAAATAAACACAGTTGACAGTGAGAGGACATTTCATTTTTTTGCTGAGTTTATATGTAGTGGTAAATTGATACAAATAAACAATCGAAGGGCAAACAATTGTGGAGAGCTGATTGCATGCATTCTGGAGAGAGACGCCCATACCTCCGTCACACACTCCTCCCCTTCTTCTTGTCTCAACATTTTAAATTATACTCAAGACACATTATAGATGCTTTACGCTAAGCCTATTGCCACATGCGCTGCCCAAATTGCTTGCTTCTGAAATAGGCATAGGCCTATGCACTTGGGATGTGAAACAATCCACTGTTGTTTAAAAATAAAATATTATCATCATCTATGGCTAAGTCAAGCTGTCTGGTAAAGTATTTTGAATTATTTTATTTAGACAGAAGTAATTATCATTTTACTTTAGGGGAAGCCAGAATCTGAGCAGTGCGCTGTGCACCCGCCAATTTCCCCTTCTAATTCGCAAGTGGATGAAACCAGATATCTGAATATAATGACGAGATGCTCGTGTTTCCGTCCTAACAATTTGAGTCGTTGTCCCAAATGCAGGAATGCAGGCTCAGCTAAGTCTGATAATACAGAAAGTATTCAGACCCCTTCCCTTTCTCCAGATTGTGTTACATTACAGGCTTATTCTAAAAAGGATTACATGTAATGTTTTTCCTCATCAATCTACACACCATAATGACAAAGCGAAAACAGGTTTTTGAAATTTTTGCAAATGTAATAAAATTGTTTAAAAACACTTTTTACCTCCAAATTGAGCTCCAGTGCATCCTGTTCCCATTGATCATCCTTGAGATGTATCTACAACTTGATTGGAGTCCACCTGTGGTAAATGCAATTGATTTGGACATGATTTGCGAAGGTACACACCTGTCTATATAAGGTCCCACAGTTGACAATGCATGTCAGAGAAAAAAACAAGCCATGAGGTCGAAGGAATTGTCCGTAGAGCCCCGAGACAGGATTGTGTCGAGGCACAAACCTGGGGAAGGGTACCAAAAAATGTCTGCAGCATTGAAGTTCCACAGGAACACAGTGGCCCCATCATTCTTGAATGGAAGAAGTTTGGATCCACCAAGACTGTTCCTAGAGCTGGCTGCCCGGCCAAACTGAGCAATCAGGGAAAAAGGGCCTTGGTCAGGGAGGTGACCAAGAACCCAATGGTCACTCTGACAGAGCTCTAGAGTTCCTCTGTGGAGATGGGAGAACCTTCCAGAAGGACAACCATCTCTGCAGCACTCCACCAATCAGGCTGTTATGGTAGAGTGGCCAGAGGGAAGCCACTCCTCAGTGAAAGGCACATGACAGCCCACTTGGGGTCAGAATCTCTGGTCTGATGAAACCAAGATTGAAGTCTTTGGCCTGATTGCCAAGCGTCACGTCTGGAGGAAACCTGGCACCATCCCTACGGTGATGTATGGTGGTGGCAGCATCATGCTGTGAGGATGTTTTTCAGTGGCAGGGACTGGGAGACTAGACAGGATCGAGGGAAAGATGAATGGAGCATAGTACAGCGAGATCCTTGATGAAAACCTGCTCCAGTGTGCTCAGACTGGGGTGAAGTTTCACCTTCCACCAGGACAACAACCCTAAGCACACAGCCAAGACAACGCAGGAGTGGCTTCGAGACAAGTCTCTGAATGTCCTTGAGTGGCCCAGCCAGAGCCCTGACTTAAACCTGATCGAACATCTCTGGAGAGACCTGAAAATAGCTGTGTAGCGACGCTCCCCATCCAATCTGACAGAGCTTGAGAGGATCTACAGAGAAGAATGGGAGAAACTCCCCAAATACAGTTGTGCCAAGCTTGTAGCGTCATACCCAAGAACACTTGAGGCTCTTTATCGCTGCCAAAGGTGCTTCAACAAAGTACTGAGTAAAGGTGATATTTCAGTTTTTTAAATATTTAATACGTTTGCAAAAAAAGAAAAAATACCTGTTTTATGCTTTGTCAATATGGGGTATTGTGTGTAGATTGATGAGGAAAACAACTATTTAATCCATTTTAGAATACGGCTGTAATGTAACAAAATGCGGAAAAAGCCAAGGGGTCTGAATAATTTTTGAATGCACTTTATTATACCCATAGAAACACAGCCATGCGATCTCCATAGGCAAACATTGGCAGTAAAATGGCCTTACTGAAGAGCTCAGTGACTTTCAATGTGGTTCCAAAAAGTCAGTTTGTCAAATTTCTGTGCTGCTAGAGCTGCCCCGGTCAACTGTAAGTGCTGTTATTGTGAAGTGGAAATGTCTGGGAGCAACAACGGCTCAGCCGCAAAGTGGTAGGCCACACAAGCACACAGAACGGGACTGCTGAGTGTTAAAGGCATAAAAAAATGGTCTGTCCTCTATTTGCAATACTTACTACTGAGTTCCAAACTGCCAGCACCAGAACTGTTTGTCGGGAGCTTCCTGAAATGGGTTTCCATGACCGAACAGCTGTATTTCTGTCTGTAATAAAGCCCTTTTGTGGGGGAAAACTAATCCGGATTGGGAGGCCACCCATGGCTGTTCCATTGCCCACTCTTGTGAAATCCATAGATTAGAGCCTAATTTATTTATTTCAATTGACTGATTTCCTTCTATGAACTGTTACTCAGTAAAATCTTTGAAATTGTTGCATGTTGCGTTTTATATTTTTGTTCAGTATATGACTGGTGGAAGTTCAGTTTGCATCAGGGGAGCATGTTGTCTAGTGACAGGGTTCATGAAAACAGGGGGAAAAAACATCAGAGTGTATAAAACCATTGTCCTGTCAGATTTGAGTGTGTGTGTTTGTACACCATTGTGTTGTCAGTTGAGACAGTTTTATAGTCTATCCTGGTGCCAGTCTCTGCTCTAGTCTGTGAGTCACTGAACTATGGGGAGAGAGCGAGGGAGTGAAAGAAAGAGGGAGTGAGGTTTGAGTGCGGTAAAGAGGAGAAAGGTTAAAAGAAAAGTCCATGGTCTCTTCTGTGAGAGATCAGTTTAAGGGAATTTCTCATGGTAACTTTGGGACATTCATCTCTCTCTGTGTGTGTGTGTGTGTGTGTGTGTGTGTGTGTGTGTGTGTGTGTGTGTGTGTGTGTGTGTGTGTGTGTGTGTTTGTGTGTGTGTGTGTTTGTGTGTCGTCCGGTAGTCCGCTCCCTTGTCAGCAGGGCTCAGTGGTGAAAGTTTAAGGCTGTTACGCTGTTAGGCGTATCTATGGTGATGGATGTGTGTACGTGCAAGAGCATCAGAGCGCACACAGTATCTAAACCCAGAGGCACAACGACGCAAAACTTCCAGGAACGCTTCGTGAAGCAGACTCGACAGACAGGGGTTTGGGAAGTCAATGGGAGAAGCTGTTAATATTCTGTTAATTTTGCTGTTAATATTCTCTAAATCGAAAGGCACAACCTAGATGTCTTAAGTAGCTGAACATGTTACTCCAACCTTGTGTGGAAGTGACAAACTGACATGTTTTCATTTTGGTGTAGAATAACTTTATGTCTGAGGAGGGCTTTTGATTTGACGGCCTGCTCGGGCGCAGTTCGGAGCGAGACGATCGTTAGACCCGATGAAGTTTATGAGCTTAGCTAGCCAACGTTGCCATGACATCGCCTACAACCGTGATTGGGGCTTTCTATTGGAGAAGCAGTTTCTAGGCATGGTCAACTATACAATCTTTGGAGCGCATGTGTGTGTGTGTGGCGATAGCTAGCAGCTTCCTCCCCAGGGGACGGAGGTCACTGATATACTGCTGACCAATAAGTGCCTAGATGTGCCTTCACATGCCCATGTATTGTTCACAGTTCCTGTCCAGCTGATAGATTTAAACTTGTCGGTCAGAGCCTGTTCAGCACCATGTTGATACTGTCTCCCTTGACCCACTCCGACACCCCTCCTCTCTCTCCCTCTACCTTGCCCCTTCCTATCGCTCTCCCTCCTTCCCAGCGGCCCTTCCGTCAGCGGTCTTGACGTTAATGTTCAGCCCGTACCAGAGGGGTATCTACTGTGATGACGAGAGCATCAGATATCCTTACAGAAGAGACACCATCTCCCACAGGGCAATGGCTGCAGTCACCATCMCCTCCTCCATAGTCATAGTAAGTTTGATGAACAACTTGATGGTTATGTACAAAATGGCACGCTATGGTACGAGTTTACCTCTGCTATGCTATGAATTTGCCCCTATCTCCATAGATAACTACAGGAGAAGCGTACCTGGTGTACTCCAAGCGTCTCCACTCCAACTCTAACTTTAACCAGTACATGTCAGCTCTCTACAAGGTCAGTAGGAACACGGGCCATAGTTTTGGGCTGACAATATGTGGTCTTAGCTCGGATAGGCTAGCTGCCTCTTCCCAATTTCATTGGTTCAGGAAAGGGGTTAAATTGGCCTGTGCTGTGCCTCTACTAGGTGGTGGGGACCTTCCTGTTTGGAGCAGCTGTGAGCCAATCACTGACTGACCTGGCCAAGTTCACCATTGGCAGGCCACGCCCTAACTTCCTGTCTGTGTGTAATCCCACGGTGTGTTCTGGGTACATGCTGCAACTCAACTGTACCGGCAACCCTCGAAACGTCACTGAGTCCAGGTGTGTGTGTCTGTCTGTCTGTCTGTCCGTCTTTCTTCTCTTGCTATGTGATGCAATGTCAACATGTTTCTCTCTGTGTTCCAGATTGTCATTTTACTCCGGACACTCTGCCTTCGGGATGTACAGCATGCTGTTTCTAGCAGTGAGTGTTCTTTTATTTGTGTGAGTTTCATACACACGTGAGATGACGATTAATGTGTGGTGTGTGTGTGTGTGTGTGTAGTTGTATGTGCAAGCACGTATGCAGGGGAAGTGGACTCGTCTGGTCAGACCCACAGTGCAGTTTTTCCTCGTGTTGTTTGCGTTGTACGTTGGATACACCCGGGTTAGCGACTACAAACACCACTGGAGCGACGTACTGGTGGGACTGCTGCAGGGAACTCTCATCGCTGTGCTCAACGTGAGTGTGTGTGTAGGGGGTTGTAGGAGGTGTGTGTGTTTGTTCATGTCTGACTATTAATGCTGAGCAATTAAACCGAAATGTTTGTAATATTTCGGTTTAGGAACAACTAATTGACCGATGTCAGTTCAATTATTTTAATTCCATTTCGGGGGGGTTTCTGTGAGCTCAATGCGCACATTGCACAGTTTCTATAGAGATAAATCAGATCAAGCCCGAACTGTGCGATGTAGTAGGGAGTTGTAGTTTCCAGAAAAAACATTATCTAAGTGATTGATAGTTGGTATTAAGCAGTCATAAAAGTATGCCTTCTTAACTTTGATGAACTACTAAAATAGTGATTTTGTCAGAAAGCATAGGCAGCAGCTCTATAGAGATAAGATGATGACTTGGCATAAAATAATAAAGTCATCAAATTAAACAAATGTAATATACACAACAACCGAGATATTTTATTAAAGTAATGTGAATAAATGATGGTTAATAAGTGATGAGCAGTAATGGGCAGTCACTACCATCATGGGACTTGTATTGTTTTATTCTGTGTAATAACATTTAACCCACAATGCATAATGCATTTTATGTAAAATAATAATAATTGTGACCGAAATCGAAAACGCATTTATTTTTTTTCATAATCGAACTGAAACAGAACCGACTTCAAAAAGCACTAATCGCTCAGCACTACTGACTATAAATGATCCTTTTCTCTCAGGTTTGCTACGTCTCAGATTTTTTTAAGCTCCGCCCCCCTCCTCGCTGCCCACGATCCGAGGCGGCTGAAGACGAGCACCTAGAGGCCAAACCTGGCCTGGATCCAGACACACAACTACACAACAATCACTACAACTACACAACTACTTCAGCCTGAACACAGACTAACAACTACACAACAACCTCTACACAACAATCACGGTAACCGTGGGGAAGTGGCGTAGACAGTAATTTGTTGGTGGGTGGGCCTGCAGAAATTTGGGTGGGCAATTTTTTTAAATTAAAATGCTTTGTTGTTGGGGAAAGGAGCTAACTTCCTGCAATGTTGCCATTGGGCCAAGAGAGAAATGTGCAGTTTTATAGCTGTCTATGAATTATATCTGATGATGTTTGCATGTTTAAGTAAAAAGACGACAAATAACTAGAGCCCAACCCGTATTGGATTTTTGGGTCCGATACCGATTTTGAGGGAGGGAAAAGTCACAGATTACCGATATATCTGCCGATATATTGTTTTTTAGAGGTTGAATGAAAAACAGACCAAATTGTGCTTCAAAGGATCAACAGATACTCTAAATGATGATTTCTTAACTAAATATTATAGTTAACATTATTTAAGAACATTTTATTTGTGGTTACAGGAGATCCACCAAAAAGCAATTATATTCTCTATAAATACGACAGTGAATACAAAGCTTGTTTAGTTGACCTTCTTAGGTGCAACTTAAAAATGTCTATGGCAGTGGAAAAGAGGTATGAAAAAGTGTTTGTGCTAAACTACCATAAGGGTGAGTAGATTTACTAGTGTTTTACAACAGTCAAAGGTCATGTAAACAAACACTTTATGGCAACCTTGCAATGAGAGTACGTTATGACAAGCACAAGCTAGCTGTTCATTACGACAATGTTTTCTTACAGAAACCATATTTATATAACACTGTTATTCAATACAAAATGTATTGGCTATACATTTCAACTGCAAATGGCATGCGCTGATGACTGAAAATGTTTATGCATGCAAATTCTTGCTGCACTGGTTTTTGTCACACGTTTTAATTTCGCGAGCTAACTAACATTCGCTACTTATCTCATAATGAATGCAAGCGCGTGGCCTGAATGATAGACCTGCGCCAACTGTCTTGTTTATTGCAGATAGCATATTTCAGAAAACTAACTAAATTAGCCTACTAGCTAACATCATATGCCCCGACAGTATCAGTCCTCTTTTTGTATCAAGGACGAGTGTTCACTTTGGCGCCAGTCCAGTGTTGGCACATACGTAGCACAGATTGCTAGCTATCTAGCTAAGTTTACTACCTTGCTGGCTAGATAGCTAAGCTAACTACCTTGCTGGCTAGCTAGCCAGCTAATGTTAACAAAGTGAGAATGTGATGAGGACAGGGCTGCTTGCTTGGTGAAGTGTACTTTTGATTATTTACTCATGCTGGCTGTGGCAAGCTACTCACCGTCAAACTACCATGTCTACTTTCTCTCACATTGTGGACTAGGGCTGAATGATGTTCAATGAGCAGCTGGTAGAGTGCCCTCTTTAGGCAACCATTGAAAATGGAGCAGACACATTTGTTTATTCTATGTATATAATATGGGCACTTTATCTGTGGAATAAAGGCAGATAAAAATATTTCTGTGAAAGGCTAATATCGGCCGATAATATCGGTCAACCAATTTATCGGTCGGGCTCTACAAATAATGTCCCATTTGGAACAATGACAAGGAAAGAGCAGTACTTTTTTTTTTTTATATCTAGAAAGAAAATAGGTTTTTGCTCCCAGTGGGGGGGGGGGGCTGGGCCCACCCATGCCTACGCCCCTGCCGTGGGGCTGTCTGTGTGAGAGAAGTGTGTATATCAGTGTAGGCTCATTGTATTGGCTGGACTGGAATAAATGAAACGTATCAAACACCTCAAGCATATGGAAACCACATGTTTGACTCTGTTTATTCCAGTCCAGCATTACAATGACCCTGTCCTCCGATAGCTTCTCCCACCAGCCGCCACTGGTGTATATGAGAAGATGTGTATAACCACTCACATGCATTTAACTTTGTATTTTAATAAAATGTACTAAAAGTATGGAGGATGAGACAGTTTTAGCAGAGAGAAAGAATTATTGTGTAGTTCCCTAGATTTCAATTATGCTAACAGGAAACACTGAAACAACAGTTTTACATTTTTTAATGATTCATTTATATTTCCTTTGTGCAGCAGCATCAACCAGGTCTTCCTGGGGTTTGTAGTTTTTTTGAGTGTCCTGTAGATCTTTTTAACACCTAATAGTCTAGTTTGTATTTGTAAATGAGTTTGTTTTTTTGTGTTTATAATGCTTTGATCCCTTTGTTACCTACACTGGAGCTAACCCTCTCACACTTCTTCCATCAAGACAGCGGTCTCCAAGCCTCGTGCTGAGGAGCTACTAGGCTGCAGGCTTTTGTTCCCGCCCACCACCAACCTACCTGATTTAACTAGTCGTTAAGACCTTGATTAGCTGAATCGGGTGGGTTAGTGTGCTCATCCTGTAGTTCTCCAGGAGGGGGGAAGACCAATGGTCTGTGGAGTTCAATGTTAGGCCTACTGATACCTAGCATGTCTGTAGAAGACATGCATGTACAGTATATGGAATGTAAAACACAGTGTTGCATAAATAATTACTTTCTAACTGTTTATTTCTGTCGTATCTCTAAGAATGTAATACCACTACTAGCCCACTGTGATGTTTTTTTTATGTTATTGACGCAACTTGTATTAGTTACTCCAGTTTATTATATATAAAGCTGTGTATAACCTGCCTACCTGCATGCGCACACAATAGGTCCTGTGAGATCATGATGCCATGTGCTGCCTTTGAAATGTTATTGATAATCGTCAGTGTGTCAATGATCGAGTCACTCACTGAGATGTTCTCTGAAAAACACATTACACTTCTGCAAAGGGTTAATATATACACTATATGTCCAAAAGTATGTGGACACCTGCTCGCCGAACATCTCATTCCAAAATCATGGGCATTAATATGGAGTTGGTCCCCCCTTTGCTGCTATCACAGCCTCCAATCTTCTGGGAAGGATTTCCACTAGATGTTGGAACATTGCTACAGGGACTTGCTTCCATTCAGCCACCACCATTAGTGAGGTTGGGCACTGATGTTAGGCGATTATGTCCGGTTTACAGTCAGTGTTACAATTAATCCCGTGTGGTCCCGTGTGGCTCAGTTGGTAGAGCATGGCGCTTGCGGGTTCATTTCCCACGGGGGGACCAGGATGAATATGTATGAACTTTCCAATGTGTAAGTCGCTCTGGATAAGAGCGTCTGCTAAATGACTTAAATGTAAATGTAATCCCAAAGATGTCCGATGAGGTTGAGGTCAGGGCTCTGTGCAGGCCAGTCAATTTCTTCCACACCGATCTCGATAAACCATTTCTGTATGGGCCTCGCCTTGTGCATGGGGGCATTGTCATGCTGAAAGGAAAGGGCCTTTCCCAAACTGTTACCACAATGTTGGAAGCACAATCGTCTAGAATGTCATTGATTTCCCTTTACTGGACCTAAAAAAAACAGCCCCAGACCATTATTCATCCTCCACCAAACTTTACAGTTGGCACTATGCATTGGGGCAGGTAGCGTTCTCCTGGCATCTGCCAAACCCAGATTCGTCCGTCGGACTGTCAGATGGAGATGCGTGATTTATCACTCCGGAGAACGCATTTCCATAGATCCAGAGTCCAATTGCGAGCTTTACACCACTCCAGCTGACGCTTGGCATTGCACATGGTGATCTTAGGCTTGTGTGCTGCTGCTCGGCCATGGGAAACTCATTTCATGAAGCTCCAGACAAACAGTTCTTGTGTTGACGTTGTTTCCAGAGGTAGTTTGGAACGCGGTAGTGAGTGTTGCAACCGAGGACAAGCAGTCCCGTTCTGTGAGCCTGTGTGGCCTACCACTATGTAGCTGAGCCATTGTTGCTCCTAGACATTTCCACTCACAATAACAGCACTTACAGTTGACTGGGGCAGCTCTAGCAGGTCAGAAATTTGATGAACTGACTTGTTGAAATGGTGGCATCCTATGACGGTGCCTTTTCAGTACAGGTCATTGTCTGTCTATGGCGATTGCATGGCTGGGTGTTCAATTTATACACCTGTCAGCACGGGTGTGGCTGAAATAGCATAATCCACTAATTTGAAGGGTTGTCCACCTACTTTTGGCCATGTAGTGTATTTTATTGTGTTTGTATCCACACTGTATTTCTTAATAAGCTTCTCTATAACCGAAACTGTAGCTGCAATCAAATGTGTTTCTTCTTGATGGAACAGGGAACTTGAGTTTATGGAAGTGTTTTTCCTTTATAATCTGACAACTCCTGCTGAGACAAGTGCATGCAGAACCACAGAGTTACTGCTGTGGAGGGATGGATAAACGGATGGAATGAATGGATAGGACGCCTTCAACTTCATGGATTCATCCATGTCATTCACTAGGACTTTCCCAATGTTTGTTGGGGTGATGGCACACCAGACCCAGTGATGAAGACATTGCACATGTTGTCATATCTTTATTTCAATTTGTTTTATTTTATTTCTCTGTGTTGCTTTTTTTGTAGTTTATGCATAAAGATGAACTAATATGCCCATTGTGCATCTGACTGATTTTTGAAAATGTTTATTAAAGTGTGTGTGTGTGTGTGTGTGTGTGTGTGTGTGTGTTAGTTGATTCTGTAGCCTACTGAGGGAATAGTTGCTGAAAAGGGTGCAGGTATAAATTCCCTGTACCTCAACCACGGTTGATATAAAGCCCTGGGCATGATTCCATTTTTTTTGTTTGGGTGGTCCTTGCAGACAAAGACCCTCTTTGCAAACCCTTTTGCTGTATACTCTATGCGCTTCCTCGTAAGAACAGCCAATGTTATGTTACTGATGGTTTGTACATTTGTGGCTACCAGTGCAGCACCTTCTAGTTGTCACATTAGGGATAACAGTTGTTGACAACTGTAGCATTTTAGCTAGGCCTAACCTTAACCAAATTCTCCTAACCTGCCTAGTTAATTATCCTAACCTGCTATGTTAGGTATTCTAACCTGCATGTTAAAAAAACATCAGTATTGCCACAGCGACATGTACTTGGATGTACTCAGCTGAAACACTATCCTGTTGACAACAGTGGAAGTCCCATGATGCTGCAGGCCTGTCCAGGCTTGTCTGAGTTGTGGGATAACTCTTGTCAGTTGGAAAACAAACTCCATAGGGATATACTACAAGCAGAATCAATGAGTAAGCCAGCTAATTTGCCTAAATATCCTGAGGTTTATTTTTTTTAAAGAAAAGGTTTGAAATGGGAATGGTGCCTTCAGAAAATATTCATACCCCTTGACTTATTCCACTTTGTTAAAGCCTGAATTCAATATGATTTCAATAGTTTCTCACCCATCTACACACAAAACTTTGTGACTAAGTAAAAACATGCTTTTAGAAATGTTTGCAAATTTATTGAAAAATTAAGTACGGAAATATCTAAATTACATAAGTATTCACACACCTAAGTCAATACTTTGTAGAAGCAAGCACCTTTGGTGGCGATTACATCTCTGAGTCGTCTTGGGTATGTCTATCAGCTTTGCACATCTGGATTTGGGGATTTTCTCAAGCTCTGTTAAGTTAGATGGTGAACAGCAATCAAGTCTTTCCACAGACTGAAGCCATTCCAGCATTGCTTTTGGTCATTGTCCTGTTAACATATATCTTCACCCCCAGTCTGTCATTTGCACTCAAACAGGTTCTCATCAACGATTTGCCTGTATTTGGCTCCATTTATTGTTCTCTCTATCCTTACCAGTCTCCCAGTCCCTCCCTCTGAAAAACATCCCAATAGCTTGATGCTGCCACCACCATGCTTCACAGTAGGGATGGTGTTAGATGGGTAATGAACTGTGCCTGGTTTTCTACAGACATAACATTTTGCATTCAGGCCAAATAGTTACATTTATGTCTCATCACACCACAGAATCTTTTGGCTCATGGTCGGTCTTTCACGTGCCTTTCTGTAAACTCATGTGCCTTTTTCTCAGGAGTGGCTTCCATCTGGCCACTCTCCCATGAAGCCCAGATGGGTGAAGTGCTGTAGAGACTGTTGTCCTTCTGGCAGGTTCTCCCATCTCAGCCAAGGAACTCTGTAGTTCTGTTAGAGTGGTCATTGGGACAGCCAGCTCTAAACAGAGTCTGGGTAGTTCCATATTTTTTCAATTTCCACTCTGACATGCGCTGTCAAATGTGGGACCTTATAAAGACAGGTGTGTTTCTTTTCAACTCATGCCCCCCAAAAATGAAATGGCCACAGGTGGACTAAGTTGTAGCGACATCGCAAGGATGCTCGAAGGAAATTGGATGCACCTGAGGGGTGTGAATACTTATGTAAATTAGATTTCTATTTATTTTAATACATTTGTGAAAAGTTCCAAAAACATGTTTTCCCTTTGTCGTTATGAGGTATTGTGGGTAATGGGTGAGAAAACACATCTATTTTGAATTCAGGCTGTAACAATATGGAATAAGTCAAGGGGTATGAATAGTTTCTTAAGGCACTACAATTGACTCAACAACCAAAAACACAGTGCCTTGCAAAGGTATTCTGACCCCTTGGATTTTTTTGACATTGTGTTAAACTGGGATTAATATGTCATTTTTTGTCAACAATCTACATAAGACTAATGTCAAAGTGGATAACAAATTATTAACTGAAATATAGTGCTTGCATAAGCATTCAGCCCCTTTGTTTAGGCAAGCCTAAATTAGTTCAGGAGTAAAATTTGGCTTAACAAATCACTTGTTACATGGACTCACTGTGTTAAATAATAGGGGTTGTCATGATTTTTGAATGACTAACCCTTCCTCTGTCCCCCATACATACATCTGTAAGGTCTCGCAGTCAAGTATTGAATTTCAAGCACAGATTCAATTACAAAGACCAGGGATTGGTAGATGGGTAACAATAACAAATCAGACATTGAATATCTCTTTAAGCATGGTCAAGTTCATAATAATGCTGTGGATGATGTATTAAACCACCCAGACACAAAGATAGTCGTCCTGAATTGAGCTGCAGGACAGGAATGAAACTGCTCAGGGATGTTTCCATGAGGCCATTGGTGATTTTAAAACCACTTCAATGGCTGTGATGGGAGTAAAACATAAATATACAGAATATAAATGCATGTATCTTGTATGCAACAAGGCACTAATGTAATACTACAAAGAAACACAGCTAAGGCCTAAATGTAAAGCCAGCACAACACTGAGTAACTGCCTCCTTACTTTCAAGCATGGTGGTGGCTGCATCACTGTATGCTCGTCAGTGGAAAATACTGGGGAGTTTTTCTATATAAAAAGAAACGGGATGGAGCTAAGCACAGGTCAAATCCTAGAGGAAAACCTGCTTCACACCGGATGGGAGAATGGGAGAGGAATTCAGCAGGACAATAACCTACCACAAAAGGCCAAATCCTCACCGGAGTTGTTTACCAAAAAGACAACGTTCCTGAGTGGCCAAGTTAGTTGACTTAAATCACCTTGAAAATCTAGGGCAAGACTTGATAATTGCTGTCAATAGCTGTCATAGCCATGATCCCCAACATCATGAAGAATTTTTAAAAGAATAATAGGCAAATATTGCACAATCCAGGTGTAGTGACTTACCCAAGACTCACAGCTGTAATCAATACCAAAGTTGTTGTAACATGTATTGACTCCGGGACCTGAATACTTATGCAATGACTATTTGTCACTACATTTTTATGAATCTTTAAAAAAATAAATCTTCCACTTTGACAAAGTATTGTGTAGATTGTTGACAAAATGACAAATCAATTTTAATCCCCCTTTAACAATTACATGCGAAGAAATCCATGGGGTCAATACTTCTGTAAATTAATTTAAGCTTTCTTAATAAACCAGAAAATCAGCAATTATTTCTGGTTGTTCATCCAAGTTACCTGGCTAACTCATCGATACTGCTTTGTAGTATACCCACAGGCATTCTTGTATGCAAACAGGCAAGCAAATACAGACACACATACAAAAACCACTAGAAACAGTCTCTCCATTGAGTCATTTATTTGTAAGGCACCATAGACATTTCCTTACTGCCGAGCGCTTCTTTCAGTCATGTTGTGTAGTCAATGTTTCAGTTTGGTTGGTTTACATTGTGTGACTTTTCCCCGCCACGTCTTTTCTTTTAAATGAAGCTATAAGTATTGGTTTTTCATAACACAAATGACATACATTATCGCCAAGTACACACTTATGAAGTTTCACATACAATGACAAAAATTAAGAGTTTAAAAAATTACATTTACAAAGCTCAACAAGGAGGCGACATTTCCTCAGCATTGTCAAGGGGGCAGGAGAGGGGGGGGTATTGGATAGTACCTCTTTCCATAGCACATCAGATAATACACACGCTACACTGAAACGTCGTCTTCCATCACACGCATACACACTAAAAGCAGCTTTGAAACATACAAAAATGCTTAAAAAAGTATATGTATATTGATATAGTTATATAAATGGGCCCTTCACAACAGAAACACAAACCATTCATGTCCAAGTTTTTCTCTAAATTCAATCAAACCTGCCATAGCAAAGTTCACAGTGTCTTGGTTTACAAACTACTTCCCAAAAACGCTCTTCTTATTCTGAACATTTAGACATCTCCCTGTGAGGGGAGTCTACCTGGCAGCAGTAGTAGGTTTTTAGGGTCCTGTGATTTTAATTAACCCATAAAGTCTGTAAATACTGTAATGGGTGTTTGATTGAATATAGCCCTGGGTCTGGTTTGGCTTTGCTGCCACCTACTGTCCTGGAGAAGAACTAAACCTTATCGCCTCGAATTAGAAAGACAGTTACGGGTCTGAGGGTAGGTTATAGGTTAGTGCGCTACGGCTGTGTTCAATGGTTTGACAACATGCTCGCTCACCACACATTCTAGCTCCAAGTGCTATGCTAACCAACAGAACGACATATGCAAATGTATTCCTCTCCCTTTCCACCAATAGGATCTGATCTGAATGAGCACATGATTGATGTGAAGTTTAGGTCCCGTTAAGATTTAGGCCCCGTCCAGGATCAACCCTTACCCCTTGGACACTTCCTCTGTCTAGGGGAAAGTGCCTAGGGACTGGACCATAGACTTGGTCAGTTAAGAGAGTGGACAGACAGGGGCGGGAGGGTGAATACGAAAAGGTGGTTCGTAAAAATAAAACTTAAGTTTGCGCACACACACACCCTAGCTCCTGACTTTTACACTTGACTGTCTTATTCAAGTGGCCCTTTCAGAACACTGTCTGTGAGATCAGTGAGCAGAGTTAGCAGTAACTCTGCAGCCAATCAGCAGAGACCTACAGGAGGAAGTTGTCCCTAGACACTGATCAAAGGTCAGTAATGTTTTGATCGTTTAAATCTGAGCTTAAGGGCAACTTCTACTAGGAGAAGAGGAACAGAGGTCAGGGGTTAAAGGGTTGGAGCTGAGATGGTACCAAGTCACAATTTTGCAAGTCTCAAGGTTAAGCTTTGAGTCAAGTCCCAAGTCAAGTCCCACAGCTCAGGTCGAGTCAAGTCACAAGTCCCTAATTTTGGGTTTCGGGTCCTCAAGTCAAAGGCTAAGTGTTTTTTTTTGCCAATTTCATTGCAATCATTTTGGACCAACGCGTTTTACAAACTGACTAACAGGGGTTTCCTCTACAGACACAACAATTGCAATTTGACAATACAACTCACAGGGCTTGCTTTATGCAGGTTTACATCGTGTAGGCCTCTGCAACTTTAATTCAAAAGTAACTCACACAGTCCATGTAAATCAGTAGTGTTTGATTAATTTCAGTTAATAGTTTTGGATTGAAAAGGTCAAGGTAGCCTAGCCAGTTCAAGTTTGAATTTAACTTAAACCAAATTTGATCACATTCACATTTTCTCCTGACACAAATAATTGGTCTATAAAATAGGCTACATAACATTACCACCTAGTTGTTGTCAGTAGCCTAGTTGATCAGACAGAAGTCATCTCGTTTTCTTCTCATACAGTTTAGGTGTAAGCTGCTGTAAGAGTTCTTGCTTTTGTTTGTTTGGAGTGATGTGTTATCACGTTTACTAAATAAATACCGCAGGACAGTGGAGAGTGGCGCGCTTTGCTAGATGACGTGCTGTGTGCCCGGCCTGCGAGAGCTGTGATTTCCGTGAATATCATTGGTGAAGACAGAACAAAACTCAAAAAACCTGCAGCACTCCGATATGAAGGACAGAGAGGCCTACCGTGTGAGCAAGATGACAAACCAAGTCTCGACTCACATAGCTTGTCCAAGTTAAGTCACCAGTCATAAATTCTCAAGTCAATGTCGATTGGCAAGTGTTCGTTTCTTTTTGCCAAGTCAAGTATCAAGTCATGAAATGTCCAAGTCACGTGACTCGAGTCCACATCTCTGGGTTAGAGGTCAGGGTAGTATCTGTTGGCAATGGGTTGTCAGCGGCAATAGTGAACAGAGGAGGAAAGGAAAAGAGGAAGGAGTCAAACAGAGGAGACCTGTCCAACAGGCTTGGTGACAAACTGATTTGATGATAATAGAAGATGAAAAAGAAGGATAAGAAAGCGATGGAGTGGAGGCCCAGAGAGTAACTCTAAAGAGCTGAACCACAGGGTGACACCTACTGTATGAACACTCAACTCACCACCCCCCTCCCCTTAGCACTCCCACAGTAGATCCACTCCTGGTTGTCCATCAGTCCAACTTGTCTCACCCCTCTCTCCACTCCTTCCCATTCACACTCCACCATCAGTCGGACTTGTCTCCGTCCTCTTCCCTCTGTTCTCTCTCTGCTGCGTCTCTGGCCTTGTCTTCTTTAGCCAGCTGGGCCTGAGCCTGGTGGGAAGGAGACCAGAGAACAAAACACAAGGAAGAGAGCCGTGAACTGTCATGTGTGTGTTACCTGTAGGGGGGGTGTTGAATGTCAGGGTCAGGGCTCTACGCTGGTATTTTATACAAGGAAAACATGTGCGCCTAAATAGAAACATTTAGGTGCGCACACAAATAAATGCAGGCGCAAATTGAAAAGTAGTCGAGGTAGTGTTTTAATTGTCTCTAGGGCTGGCACAATGATCTGTTAACAGTGTCTGTTTCACAATTTTTCAACATCTCCAGCACTACATCAACGAATGTGAAAACAGTGAATTTCTATGTTTTGTAGTCAAAAAGACAGGAAGATAAGTTTTTCCAATGACATCAACCAATTCTTAGACAATTTAGTATGGAATGCCTACTCCTAATTGGTTAAAATTATAAGTAGGCACTCCATACTAAATTGTCTAAGAATTGGTTAATGATGTCATTGGAAACACTAATCTTTCTCTGACTTTTTGACTACAAAACATAGAAAAGTGTTGAATATGAAGTAAACATTTTTATGACATGTCCCTTTAAGTGAGGATTCCACACCACAAAGCTGGCTTGCAAGTATTGGTTCGGCCTTACAATACTTGCAAAACATAAGCTTTCATTCACCTTCAAACTCTAACCACAAGAAAGCTTTTTCCTCACTGTTGGATGTTCTTGTATGCTTCCCGCTGGCAGTGGCACTGGCTAGCAGAGCAACGTTGGCGCCAACGTCACTTAGTGCTAGCGAAAGCTTCGTCTTCTTGTGTTGCTGGTGACTAGACAACCATGGACTCAGCCACATCCACATCAGTATCACTGGCAGACACATCGGTCTCCTGTTGTTGATCTTGTCGCTTAAAGCTGCAATATGTAACTTTTTGTCTGGCCAGGCCAAATTAACATAGAAAAGTGGAGTTATAGATCTGACATTCTCATGGAAAGCTAGTCTAAGAAGAGGTAGATACGTTCTATGTCCACTATTTCTATGCTTCTCGTTCTTAAGTAAATTTTTTGCGTCTTTTACGTTCAGTTTTGTACACCAGCTTCAAAACAGTGAAAATACAATATGTTTGGTTATGGAAAATATATTTCACCGCGGTTTAGATTGTACAGTGATTCTGTACACTACCTGCTTGTTTTGTCACAAACTGAAATGAGGCGAACGGTTAACATTTTTGCAACCAAGCAGAGCGATTTCCTCATAGTACACATTTAAAATAAAATGTGATCCTCTTCATCCTTCTCCTGACAGAAGCGAATGCAGATCCTCTTAAGGTAGCTATTCAAAGGCTTGCGTTTCCAGCCTACTGAGGTAGTTCCAGCCTCTGACTACGTTGAGCTGCATGTTGCATTATGTTATTCGTAGTTCTTCGTGCGATTACCAACCATAAAAAAGCAGAAATACTACAACCACGGCAGTATTGGTTTGTAGGGGTATAAGTCCCTACTTGAATATATCACTTTTGCTATTAGTGCACATTTATTTTTAGTCACATATGCGAGTGAAATGGTCACACTGTAGAGCCCAGGAGGTGTGTGTTGCCCGTGTAAGGTGTGTGCGTCGCTCGGGTCAGGTGTGTGTCTGTTACCTGTGCATGTGCTGCCTGTGAGTGAGAGTGCGAGGCCAGGATGGAGGACAGGGACATCAGTCCGGCGCTGGAGGTTGGAGGGAGGCTGGGAGCAGACAGGCCCATGGGGAGAGAGGCCATCGTGGGGAGGCCCAAGCCCTGGAGCTGAGACAACTGGTGCACCTGGAGCTGCTGCTAAACGCACAGACAGATACACATGGTTATATACACACATATTCATACACGAGTCACACACACACACACACCAGCACACACACCAGCCTACCCGTATGATAGAGTTCATCTCAGGAGGAGTGACCTGCTTGGCTCTCTCTATGGCCCCTAGGACCTGCTGCTGGTGCTGCAACACACACATCCAAACACATTTAGCTATTGTACAGAATTAAATAGATTTACATTGTACAGCACGTTGATATGGGATTATGTTATCCTAAAAGAAAAGTATGTGTAGAAAGGAGAGTGTAATACCTCTTGAGATAGGTAGGGGAGCACCTGAGCACAGATCCCGTTTAGTCTCTTCACGATCTCAGCCTGGGGAGAAGAGACAGACCGACAGTCAGAATCATAGAGAGGTTTCTAGTGTCCAAAGCCCGTTTTAAAATGGGCAGCACCATTGAGTACACTCACCATTTTGAAGTAGTTAACTGAGTGTTACTTCCTATGGGTTAAGGAAGGATCACATAATTCCATCCAGATCATCGGTAGGGATCAGCCAATGACTTATACTCGTGAGGAAACATTCCATAACTGCAGATGGCAGTAAATCGCCAACCTTGGCTGTATACCAGTTGAAAACAGCATACTTTAGTTGGCCGTGTGCACCCTTTCAGTTTGTTAACCAACTCAGGAGTAGTAGAAGAATGTACTACTTCAAAATGGAGATGGCCTCAATGGTGCCAATGCTCTCACAGATGCCATAATGGGAAAGATACAATGTTGCGTCCGATCTCTATGGTCAGAATACAACACTGGCTTTACAATATAACACAGTACCAGAGAGAGAAGAGGGGGAAGAGAGAGAGAGCAAGAGAGAGAAAATAAGCTACCTGTTTGTGCATCTCAATGTTCAGTCCATAAGACATCTCGTAGTACTGCAAAAAGAAGATTTGGGGGTTTGTGACATAACACTAACATACTGCAGAATTCCAAATCAATCCCTAGCCCTCAATACACTTGTGTACAGTACCAGTCAAAAGTTTGGACACACCTACTCATTCAAGGGGTTCTTTATTTTACAATTCTCTACATTGTGGAATAGTGAAGACAAACTATGAAATAACCCACATGGAATCATGTAGTAACCCCCCCCAAATAAAGTGTTAAATCAAAATATATTGGATATTTGAGATTCTTCAAAGTAGCCACCATTTGCCTTGACAGATTTGCACACTTGGCATTTTCTCAACCAGCTTCATGAGGAATGCTTTTCCAACAATCTTGACGGAGTTCCCACATATGCTGAGCACATGTTGGATGCCCTTCCTTCACTCTGCAGCCCTACTCATCTCAAACCATCTCAATTGGGTTGAGGTCGGGTGATTGTGGAAGCCAGGTCATCTGATGCAGCACTCCATCACTCTCCTTCTTGGTCAAATAGTTCTTACACAGCCTATTGGTGTGTTGAGCCATTGTCCTGTTGAAAAACAAATGATAGTCCCACTAAGCACAAACCAGATGGGATGGCATATCGCTGCAGAATGCTGTGGTAGCCATGCTGGTTAAGTGTGCCTTGAATTGTAAATAAATCACAGTGTCACCAGCAAAGCACCCCCATACCATCACACCTCCTCCATGCTTCACTGTGGGAACCACACATGCGGAGATCATCTGTTCACCTACTCTGCTTCTCACAAAAACAAGGCGGTTGGAACCAAAAATCTCCAGTTTGATCTCATCAGACCAAAGGACAGATTTCCAACGATCTAATATCCATTGCTCGTGTTTCTTGGCCCAAGCAAGTCTCTTCTTATTGGTGTCCTTTAGTAGTGGTTTCTTTGCAGAAATTCAACCATGAAAGCCTGATTCACGCAGTCTCCTCTGAACAGTTGAGTTGGAGATGTGTCTGTTACTTAAACTCTGAAGCACTTATTTGGGCTGCAATCTGAGGTGCAGTTAACTCTAATGAACTTATCCTCTGCAGCAGAGTTAACTCTGGGTCTTCCTTTCCCGTGGCGGTCCTCATGAGAGCCAGTTTCATCATAGCGCTTGATGGTCTTTGCGACTGCACTTGAAAAAACTTTCCGGATTGACTGACCTTCATGTCTTAAAGTAATGATGGACTGTCGTTTCGCTGTGCTTATTTGAGCTATTCTTGCCATAACATGGACTTGATCTTTCACCAAATAGGGCTATCTTCTATATACCAGCCCTACCTTGTCACAACACAACTGATTGGCTCAAACGCATTAAGGAAAGAAATTCCATAAAAATGTACATTTAACAAGGCACACCTGTTAATTGAAATGTATTCCAGGTGACTACCAAGAGTGTGCAAAGCTGTCATCAAGGCAAAGGGTGGCTACTTAGAAGAATCTCAAATATAAAATATATTTTGATTTGTTTAACACGTTTTTGGTTACTACATGATTCCATATATGTTATTTCATAGTTTTGATGTCTTCCCTATTATTCTACAATGTAGAAAATAGTATAAATAAAAGAAAAACTCTGGAATGAGTAGGTGTCCAAACCTGCGACTGGTACAGTATATCAGAGAACTGCAGTAATGGCCAATGTGTATCCTAGGTAGGCTAAAAGTAAAAGAAGAGGTGATGATGTCACTCACCATGATGTAATGACGCTGCATCTCTGACTTCTCACTAGCTAGCTTGTCACACTCCATCTTCAAGCTGATTGGATATATGACAACATTTGGTACGGACATGTCTGTGTATATGAGTGAGTGCATGTTGGAATCTGAGTGCATGCAGTGTTGTGACTTGAGTGTTTGTGGGTGTGTGGGTATTTTGAGTGTGTGACTGAGCATGTGTGTGTTTCAGTGTTACCTATGGTATTGTGCTTGTAGGAACTGAAACTCGTCCTTAATGCGGTCGCAGGAGTCGGAGGTGTGAACTTGAGAGGCTGGGAGGACGGGAGGAAGCCTGGGGGAAACACAATAAAAAACATACAACAGTCAGAATCCCCAGACAACAAACAGAGAGTTAGCTCACAAGATAACATCAATCAGTGAGAAGCTGCGTTTCCATCCCCTACCCTTCTCACTGAGTGTGCATTTCTTCACTCCCCCTGTATGTGGGACTGTATGGGTATGTGATAGAAAGGGGCGGGCACGGTTTGTGACTGTGTGTATGTGTGTGAGACACATGGGGGTGATATTGAATGTTTAATAACAGAGGGATTGACCTCTGAGATTAACCTTATAGCAGGGGTTTTTCTGGCTTTTACTGGGGGGGGGGGGGGTGTTAGCGCAGGCGGAGAGGATGTGTGTGTCTGAGTATGGTCAGATGAGAGTTTCCAGAGGTGACCAACTGACAAGAATGACCCCAGGCTGAGTCAGAGCCATAATCCAGCGTTAAGCTTCTCACCAAGGCCTTACTACTTCAGACTGGTAGAAGGATGCCACCACCCAAATTACACTAGGGCTCTACAACTACCATCCTGTAGACTTACTGACTGTGAATGCTTTTGCTCCAGCCCCTACACAAACACACTTGGTTTAGCTAATCAAGGTCCTGATGAGGTGATTAGTAGGGCTAGAGCAAAAGCCTGCACACCCAGTAGCACACACACAAACAGCTCTCCAGGAGGGGCTGGTCATCCTTGGAATTGAGAGAGGACAGGTTTACGCAGGGGCAAACCCTGATAGTGTGAACTAGGATCCCGGCCTAGGGGGTAGTAGGACGCTAAAGAGAAAGAAGAAGCACAGAAATAGGCTCAACCATATCAAATCGTGTACATTCTTATTTCCCAACCAGTATCATCATCATTAGCGCACCAGTATTCAATTGAAAGACCTTTAGGCCTAAGTTATATAGCTACAACATCCTGTATAGCTCAGTTGGTAGAGCATGGTGCTTGCATCGCCAGGGCTGTGGGCTCGATTCCCTGGGCCACACATACATAAAATGTGAGCATGATTAAGTCGCTTTGAATAAAAGTCTGCTAAATGGCATATTTTATTGTATATTACATCCACTTCTGTTGTGATGGCATAGTGGCTGGCAGTATTTGGGACTTCAATGTAAATCAAGGATCCAAATTAAAGACACCCTTGATTGAGCATTCAATTGATAGTTAACTTTTAATTATGATTGTATGAATTGACTTAATTACACATGCCCTTACGTGTTAGGTTTGACTGAAAGACTGACAAGAAAAAAAGTTTGCGAATTTGTCTCCGCAATCTAGTTAGCTACGTTTTATTAGCACATGTCACTTTGCTGAGATATCCCTGTTCAAATATGTCACATTACGTTACTAATGAGTGGCAAACGTTTAGTATAATATTATAGACTAGCTAAAAGGTAAACACCCATTTACAAAGCTTAATGAAAACTGCTGTAGTTAGTAATCTTTTTAGCTAACGTTAGCTAGCTAAGAGGGAGCTAGCCTGGAATGTAAACAAATGCCGGGGGCGCGTGACAGACAAGCGATTGAAACCATCATCAACAACACAAATGAAAACATACCACGGCGTTATGGCCATCGTAGATATCCCCATTTATTCTTACATGGATAAAAGCTTAATTGCTTCTGTAGTTAGCTAGAATAGCTCGAATTTAGCTATCATCTAGCTAGTTATGCTAACGTTAGCTACTTACCGAGTGTCTTGATTGTGGAAACATCATGTCAATGGATTTATCAGTGTTCCTCAGCAACCAGGATAAAAATATATAGACCCCGTTTTTGGACAACTATAGCGTCTTTCTTTCTTTTTAGACAGCTACGTTAACATTAACTGGCTAGCTATTTATCTTAACGTTATCTAGGACACCAGTTACCCGGTCTCGCGTAGTGATTGTTTTTTTTCTCCAACGTTGTTGGCTAGCTAGCGTTGCTTTTGATTTGGTTCCTTGTCAAAAAATTAACAAATGGCACCAAAAAAGGCTGAACACCAAGACGTGCAACGTTAGATAATATGGCACCGATTGAAGAATCTTAAAATAAATCTGGGCTAGGTAGATGTTGACTAAGTAACAGCAATATCCTTTCTTGTTAGCTAACTAGCTAGCAAATCTTAGCACAGAGAAGCGAGCCAACGTAAGCTTAGGTAGCAGATTTGTATATTGTCCAATTCCTCGTAGATATTATAGCTGTCAATTGGGGCAATCGTGTCGAAAATCTGTTCTTGAAAACCGTCTTCAATTCCACAATGTGTTAGCTAGCTACCGTTAGCTGGCTGGCTAGCTAATGTCCACACACAAGCCTTCACTAGCTGAAACCACCCCTTGCGCTACAAAATGTACGAGTCATCGATGAGCGGGCGTTGCATGTGATGAGAGAAAGAGGTGGCGCTCCGAAGGCCCATTTTAGATGTCAAATGTATAAAATTACAGTTTGCGGAAGTGTTGCTGCTGCCGTGTGCCCCCGGTGGAAGGTGTGCAGAACTGTCCCCTGATTATGCACGCAAGTGTGAGATGTGGTGGTTCCCTAACACTCATAATAGCCTTCTCATTTAATGTATAATAACCCCAATCCCATAACTTCGTAATCATGATCCTCAATGTAGACGAAATATGTCCATCACTGATTATTTCTATTCTGTGACACTCCCATCTATTTCACTAGCAGAAGTCACAGAATGACTACGGACAATTCGGAGAAATGACAGCATTTCAATAACACCAAGAGAGGATGGAAAACCTCTATATAGAGCCAAGCCATATTGTATAGACCCTCTTTGATGGAACAATGGCCAGGTCCAGAAACAACCCCTGTTGTTCCTAACCATAGGCACTTGAAGGCCTACTTATCAAATCCTATGAGAACTACACAAGTGCATAGTGGCTAGAAGAGAAGGGCTTGGGTCGTTTCTAGACATGGCATATGCCAGACTAGTCATTAACCACACACACACACAAAATCAGCAAGTATACGAACAAATTTATTTCAATTTAAAACAGATACCTTGTCATTATGTTCTCTCTTAGAAGGCGACGATGATCGTAATAAATCATGTTCATGTTTGAATGAGGATCAGGCAACAGTGGTTGAAACAAATGCATGAAAACACACAGAAAAAAATGAAGAAATATGGCGAGAGTAATGCAAATCAATAATCCATAATAACCAACCGATCAATCAATAACCGATTCCACCCTTTCATAAAGGTCTCTGCATCAGCCAATACATTTTTCTGAGCCCTCACCTCCTCCCAACACTAAATACATGCAATTATATAATTACACAATTTAAAAAAAAATGTGTACTTATAGTTTTTGTTAGGGGTGGCGTAGTCGAACATGCCACGTGTTTAGGTCTCTGGTGTTCTTAAAAATGGGACCATCCAAGATGGCTGTCCCCTGATGATGAAGTCAGCATTGGCACTTAAGAGAGAGAGAGCCTGGCTCTAGAGAGTTGGGTTGGCACACAGTATAATACATCATTTACATTTGGTTTACATACAAAATAAAGAAAAACAAAAACAGCATTGTATATTTTATACACCAACTAAAACATTTAACCCTCAGGTTTCCTTAGATTAAAAAATAAATCAAGTGGTCCTAAATACAATAGTGTTCCGGTAATGTTTTTTTAATCTTACAAAAAAGATTTAAAGGAAATAAGTCAAGCTAAGTTCTCAATACGCACCATGTCCATGTTAATCTGACCAGGTAAAACTCTGGGTCCTAGTTACAGCCTAGGAAAAACTCTGGCCCCTAATGTGCAGACACTTCAGGAGTGCCAACCAATTAACCCACAGAAAGTGGTAAACAAGAGATTAGTAGTGTTTCCTATAAATATGACTGATTAATCACCAAGTCAGATGCTTGTAGTTAGGGCTGTTTTCACCCTTCATTGTGGAGGCAGTACAGGAGCCCAAGTGCTTGTCTGTTTGGTATGCGAGTTGTATTCAACACATTGTTTGTGGGCAGGTCAACACTGAATTAAATACTGCATGTCATACTTGGATAACATCCTCTAATACTGGCTGAAGTGTGCAGGCTTTAGTTCCAGTACAACACTAACACACTTGGTTCAACTAGTTGCGGTCTAAATCCAAAACCATGATTAGTTCTCAATCAGTTGACTGGGGTGTTAGTGCTGGTATGGAACAAAATCCTGCACAGGTGTGCTAGAGCTGTGTGTTGCGCAGCTATGCTTTAACTTGGAATAGCATTTTAACACCTGGTTTACCACCCTGCCTCTACTGTAGGAGTGTCTATTGACAATGTGCAAAATCTCCTCAACAAGCACAAAGCACACCCCCGGATGGTAAAACTAGCAGTAGGACAGTAGAAGGAAAGTTCCCCTTAACACTGATCTAAGGTCAGTTTTGCATCCCCCCTAATGGATAAAGGCCCAATGCAGACGTTTTTACCTCAAAATCAAGTCATTTCTGGGTAACAATTAAGTACCTTTGATTATTTTTGACCATTTTGAGTGAAAACAAACAAAAATAGCTCCTTAGCATGAGTAATTTATCAAGCATGAATTTTGCTAGGACTGTCGAAGTGGTGTGAGTGGCGAGGGGAAAACTGAAAACTAGCTGTTATTGGCAGAGAGGTTTGAAACTTTTTTTTATTGGTTTATTAACTAATTTATCGCATGGTGATATCAAACAGACAAACCAAAACTCCATCCCACCAAAACAGGCAGAAATTTCAGGCGGTCTTTTCAAACAGCTCTTACACTAAAATAGCATTATCACCATTTTCACAATTTCACAGTATTATTCCAACCTCAGTGTGGAAATCTATACAAAACACAGGAAAATCACATTTGACTGCACTGGGCCTTTAAGGTTAGCATTGAGGGAGGAGGGTAAGCTGATCCAGGATCACACCCCTGATGATAACACATCAAACAGTGCAGTAGGGAACTTGGGGCTTGAGAGATTCCCTCATTTGGAGCTGGAAGCTTGTGTGATCCACTGTTGATCCAGAGAAAGAAAAAGTAAAAAAAATGAACCTTCTAATAGTAGTGTTGGTCATGTATCCTACCACAGCTGTATTCACACACAGTCTTTGTTGAACAAAATGATCCCACAAACACTCATGAGTGAATGGCTTAGTTGACTGTGAACCTAAAACCAGGGGTGCACAACCCAGTGCTTCGAAATCCGCATTCCTGCTGGTTTTCATTTCTCCCCGGCATTTACTTGATCAATGAATGTTACCAATCGGCTGGGGATTGCAAACACCTGATTTCACAGGTAGAAATCCATTTTTGGTTAGAAGGCAACAGAAAAAAAACCCCAGCAAGACTGCAGCCCTTGAGGACAGAATGCAACAGTGTACCCTTGTCCTCTACTGCCCATCGCTTTCTAGGATTTTTGAATTCACTCATTGAATTTCCACTCACTTCATGAATTGAAAACCGAATTGAGCCCCGTCTTCTACTAGTTCTCCCCCATCTGCCTGTCTGGTGCATGGCGATAGCCCTTAATGAGAATAATGAAGAAAAAGTTGCCTGTAGAAAGAGTTTCAAAAGTAGATCTGCAACGTCACTGGTTCTATCAAAGCAAGCCTCGGAACTTGAACTAAAACAACTCAAACCAACGACAACGCAAACTGTGTTTAAATTACAACGACAGAGCAAGCATAGACCGTACTGGTCTCCAATCACTGGTTATAAAAATTCACCTACGTTCATATGGTACATTTCCTATGTATGCAGTTACAGAGCTGTGCCTATTAGAAACCCAAGAGGAGAAATACAAGTTTTCATCAATGAAACGAAACAAARTGACTTAATGTGAGAAGAAAACCATAGAATTTAACATGGATATAGATAGAATGGCAAAGTACATCTGGAATTGTCTTAAGAKAAAAAAAGAAAGCAGAGATTTAGTACATACTATAGTAGACGTTTGTTTTGTTACAGCAGTTTAGACTCAAGTCTAGCCCCGACCGCATTTCAACATGATAGAAACAAAAGCAGTCAAATTATCAACACCTTCAAACCTGGTTCCATAAATTATTAGATAAATTAAAAAAAAAAAAAAAATCTTTATTTAGTTACTCTTTTAATATCATGTCTTTTGTCAACATATTGTGAATAACTAATCTGCTCTAGTGTTAGTAGGGAGAAGCTGCAGAGGAGAGCCGAGGATCTAGAATGTTCTGAAGGTTCTAGACTAGAAGGCTCCTGATGGTTAAGAACCTCTGTTCTGAGACTGTTCCTTTCCTCTCACTGCAGCCCTCTATGTGTGTAGTCCTCTTATAATCAACTGATTATCAATAATCAAACAAATCCAGAATCACAGTATAAATACTAGTAAATTCATAGGAAAACAAAAACAGTACACTATCGGGAAAAAAATGGATTTTCTTCTCTTTTTTCTGTTGTTGCCAAAGATGGTGTACTGTACCACAGAGTGTTTTTGTACAGGAGCGTTTCTGTGTACATATATTTACAAACAGAAATATACACAAACAATAACTTTTTGACTTCAGAGTATGCTTGCCTGGCCATCTGGGAGACAGGATCTTACGTCTCCTGCTCCCACCAATCAACAACCACCTCTCATCAACAAACAAAAGTGTCTATACAGTAAAAAAAAAAGAAGGTAAACAACATATAGCTTCCTGTGTGTCTGGAATAATGGATGCCACCGTGTCATTTGTGGGGATGGATTGCCCAGAATCTCCAGAGCACATCTAATTGGGTCGCTGGGCGACTTAACACGTGATGTCATTCTTTCACAGACTGATGTACCGTACGGTGATGACATCATATCCATACATGACTCCCTCCCCCTCAGCAACTGTCCAATCAGAACATAGTAGCGAGTATCGGATGTTCGGTAATCTTAATGTAGCGTGTATCAAACAGAACGTGGTACTGCGGATGTCAAACGGAAGGTTCCGGTGTATCAGTCAGTATACCAGTGAAGGAGGGAAGCGATGTGATCAAACCTAAACATGAACAACCACAGCCGTCTGTAAAGGATAAAATTAGAGTCAGTTTCTGGTTACCATCTTGTTTTTGTGATATTTTGGCAATTTTGCAAATTTTTTAAATACGAGATTTTGTTTTGTTAACCGCTTCTAAAACTTTTCAAACCACTTCTTAGTCGTCGGATAGAAGTTGACGTAGCAACAAGTTACTATTATTAAAAACTATTTGTAAAAAAGCTCAGCGAAACACATATTTAATCAATTCGCTTTTTCCTCTCCCTCTGGTGCTTTCAGTCTTCGTGTATTTTGTCTACATATGTAATTACTTTATAACATATTTAATTATATATTTTTTTGCGTTTGCAACGATCACTCGGAGTATACATTCATCAATGCGAGGTGCAAACAGAATCCTTGGTCTGACTCCTCACTTGTGTGTGACATCACTTCCTGCTCGGGTCCTAGTGGCTTCCTTTGTTACCTCATCGTCTCCACCCCCCTCCCAGTCTTTAGCCCCTCCCTTATAGAGTGTAAAACGTCACCCTCTCAGGTGTTTTTTGCCTTGCGGTTGGGTCACTCCTTCCACCAAATCAGAGGATGTGATCTCAGGCTAGTTGACTGAGGGTTCAAGGGTTAAAGACCCACAGTTCACTGACCACACTGGTCCTCTTCCTCACCTTCTCACACACATACACCCATTGTCCCCTCCCGTAGTCACTGTATACTGCATGGCGTGTGTGTATGTGTGGTGTGGAGAAGAGGAGACTAACAAGCTGCTGAGAACGAGGGAGAGGACAGGCTTATGGCAAAAGGGTAGAAAGAGGGAAGGAATGAGAGAGCGGATGGGAGGAGAGATATTGGAAGAGAGGGGTCTTAAATCGCTGGAGTGATAAGCAGGAGGGGGAAAGATCAACTAGACATGTAGGTGTGTGTAAGCTTCATAGGTGTCCGTGTGTGTGTCCGTGTGTCCGTGTGTGTGTGTGTGTGTGTGTGTGTGTGTGCGCGCGCGTGTAGGCTAAGCTGTGCAACTGGGAAGAGTGTGTGTGTGTGTGCAAGAGTCTCTCAGACCAGGTTGTATTCTTTGAGGTTGAGCTGCAGGATGGTGTCTTTGACGGCAGCGAAGACGAAGCGGATGTTCTCGGTGTCCGTGGCGCAGGTGAAGTGGGAGTAGATGATCTTGTCGCTATCCGGGTTCAGGTCCACAAACATCTTCAGTATAAACTCCCGGCCTGCCTGGGCATCTCGCTGGGGACCTGGGGCGGCACAGACACGAGCACACACACACACAGTCAATCCCGCATCACGGTAGTCAGAAACCATCAGACACATGGTATATCACGAAGGTAACTGTAGACAGACACACACACACCATCAAACTCAGGGAAGTAGTCGACCAGGTGGGAGTATGAGATCTTCTCCTCCAGCAGATCCTTCTTGTTGAGGAACAGGATGACTGAGGAGTTCTGGAACCAGGGGTAGGTGATGATGGTCCTGAACAACGCCTTACTCTCCTCCATACGGTTCTGACAGAGGGACAGAGGACAGTTAGTAAGGGTGTTTGATGTGTGTGTGCCGTGATGTGTGCGGCGAGTGTGTGGTATCTTTGACATGATAACCACAGATCTAGGATCAGATTACCTAACCCCAACACCAAAAATGAACCATTAGGGGATAAAGGCATATCAGATCCTGGATCACTGGAAAGAGTCAAATTCTACCTAGTGCACCAATGTTTCACTATGGGAAACTGGGTAGACAAAAAGGCGAACCATCTCTCCCACCTTTCCCTAGTGCGTGTGTACACACCTCGTTGTCAGATTCCACCAGTACTTGGTCGTACTCGCTGAGGGCTACCAGGAACATGATGGAAGTGACGTTCTCAAAACAGTGGATCCACTTCCTCCTCTCTGACCTTTGACCCCCTACATCCACCATCCTGGAGCATGGACGGAGGGAGGAGAGGTGCCAGGACACGGAGGACGAGAGAGAAGAGATGTTAAACAGTGTTGTTGTGTTTGTAGAACAACTAATAAGACTGTCTAAAAACTCTAAAATGGCTTCCTGAATCCATCCATGCA
>NW_019943520.1:123279-125536 GCF_002910315.2 Salvelinus sp. IW2-2015
GCAAACTGTGTTTAAATTACAACGACAGAGCAAGCATAGACCGTACTGGTCTCCAATCACTGGTTATAAAAATTCACCTACGTTCATATGGTACATTTCCTATGTATGCAGTTACAGAGCTGTGCCTATTAGAAACCCAAGAGGAGAAATACAAGTTTTCATCAATGAAACGAAACAAARTGACTTAATGTGAGAAGAAAACCATAGAATTTAACATGGATATAGATAGAATGGCAAAGTACATCTGGAATTGTCTTAAGAKAAAAAAAGAAAGCAGAGATTTAGTACATACTATAGTAGACGTTTGTTTTGTTACAGCAGTTTAGACTCAAGTCTAGCCCCGACCGCATTTCAACATGATAGAAACAAAAGCAGTCAAATTATCAACACCTTCAAACCTGGTTCCATAAATTATTAGATAAATTAAAAAAAAAAAAAAAAATCTTTATTTAGTTACTCTTTTAATATCATGTCTTTTGTCAACATATTGTGAATAACTAATCTGCTCTAGTGTTAGTAGGGAGAAGCTGCAGAGGAGAGCCGAGGATCTAGAATGTTCTGAAGGTTCTAGACTAGAAGGCTCCTGATGGTTAAGAACCTCTGTTCTGAGACTGTTCCTTTCCTCTCACTGCAGCCCTCTATGTGTGTAGTCCTCTTATAATCAACTGATTATCAATAATCAAACAAATCCAGAATCACAGTATAAATACTAGTAAATTCATAGGAAAACAAAAACAGTACACTATCGGGAAAAAAATGGATTTTCTTCTCTTTTTTCTGTTGTTGCCAAAGATGGTGTACTGTACCACAGAGTGTTTTTGTACAGGAGCGTTTCTGTGTACATATATTTACAAACAGAAATATACACAAACAATAACTTTTTGACTTCAGAGTATGCTTGCCTGGCCATCTGGGAGACAGGATCTTACGTCTCCTGCTCCCACCAATCAACAACCACCTCTCATCAACAAACAAAAGTGTCTATACAGTAAAAAAAAAAGAAGGTAAACAACATATAGCTTCCTGTGTGTCTGGAATAATGGATGCCACCGTGTCATTTGTGGGGATGGATTGCCCAGAATCTCCAGAGCACATCTAATTGGGTCGCTGGGCGACTTAACACGTGATGTCATTCTTTCACAGACTGATGTACCGTACGGTGATGACATCATATCCATACATGACTCCCTCCCCCTCAGCAACTGTCCAATCAGAACATAGTAGCGAGTATCGGATGTTCGGTAATCTTAATGTAGCGTGTATCAAACAGAACGTGGTACTGCGGATGTCAAACGGAAGGTTTCGATCTATCAGTCAGTAAACCAGTGAAGGAGGGAAGCGATGTGATCAAACCTAAACATGAACAACCACAACCGTCTGTAAAGGATAAAATTATAGTCCGTTTCTGATTACCATCTTGTTTTTGTGATATTTTGGCTATTTTTCAATTTTTTTAAATACAAGATTTTGTTTTGTTAACCGCTTCTATAACTTTTCAAACAACTTCTTAGTCATCGGATAGAAGTTGACATAGCAACAAGTTACTATTATTAAAAACTATTTGTAAAAAAGCTCAGCGATACACAGATTTAATCGATTTGCTTTTTCCTCTCCCTCTGGTGCTTTCAGTCTTAGTGTATTTTGTCTACATACGTAATTACTTTATAACATATTTAATTATATTTTTTTGCGTTTGCGATCCTCACTCGGAGTATACATTCATCGATGCGAGGTGGAAACAGAATCCTTGGTCTGCCCTCTCACTTCTGTGTGACATCACTTCCTGCTCACGTCCTGGTGGCTTCCTTTGTTACCTCATCGTCTCCACCCCCCTCCCAGTCTATAGCCCCTCCTTTATAGAGTGAAAAACGTCACCCCCTCAAGTGTTTTTTGTCTTGCGGTTGGGTCACTCCTTCCGCAAATCAGAGGATGTGATCTCAGGTCAGTTGACTGAGGGTTCAAGGGTTAAAGACCCACAGTTCACTGACCGCACTGGTCCTCTTCCTCACCTTCTCTCTCTCACACACATACACACACACACACACACCCCCCCTCCCGTAGTCATGGCATGTGTGTGGAGAAGAGGAGACTGACAAGCTGCTGAGGACGAGGGAGAGGACAGGCTTATGGCAAAAGGGTAGAAAGAAGGAAGGAATGGGAGAGCGAATGGGAGGAGAGATATTGGAAGAGGGGGGTCTTAAATCGCTGGAGTGAAAAGCAGGGAGGGGAAGATCAACTAGATGTGTAGGTGTGTGTA
>NW_019943521.1:0-10969 GCF_002910315.2 Salvelinus sp. IW2-2015
AGAGAGAGATGTGGTCTAGGGCATGATTCGCAGTGGCTAGCATACGTCCCAGAGTTCTGGGTTCAACGCCCAGGCTCTGTCCTTGGCAGCCGGTCGCAACCGGGAGGTTGTGGGCGATGCACAATTGGCATATAGCGTCGTCCGGCGTTGGGAGGGTTTGGCCGGTAGGCATGATATCCTTGTCTCAGTATGTAAAATGTAATAAAATGTAATGCACTCTTACTGTAAGTCGCTCTGGATAAGAGCGTCTCTAAATGACTAATGTAAATGTAATGGTAGTCTATACATGGTAGTCTATAACTGTGGTAGTCTATACCGTGGAAGTCTATACTGTTTTAATCTATATCGTGGTAGTCTATACATGGGTAGTCTTACGTGGTAGTCTGTACGTGGAAGTCATAACTTGTTTTATCTATCCATGGTAGTCCTAATACCGTGGTAGTCTATACTGTGGTAGTTGTACCGTGGAAGTCTATACTGTTTTAAATCTTATACATGGTTTAGTCTGATCCGTGGAGTTATACTGTTTTATTCTATACATGGTAGTTTACCGTGGAAGTCTATACCGTGGAGTCCTATATGGTTTTAATCTATACCGTGGTAGTCTATACCGTGGAAGTCTATACCATGGAAGTCTATACTGTTTTAATCTATACCATGGTAGTCTGTAGTGGAAGTCTATACTGTTTTAATCTATACCATGGTAGTTATAACCGGTGGAAGTCTATACGTGGAAGTCTATACTGTTTTTAATCTATACCATGGTAGTGCCTATACCGTGGAAGTCTATACCGTGGAGTCTATACTGTTTTTAATCTATACCATGGTAGTCTATACCTGGTAGTCTATACCGTGGTAGTCTGTACCGTGGAAAGTCTATACTGTTTAATCTATACCATGGTAGTTCCTGTACCCGTGGAAGTCTATACTGTTTTAATCTATACCATGGTAGTCTATACCCGTGGTAGTCTATACTGTGGAAGTACTATACTGTTTTAATCTATAGCCGTGGTAGTCTATAGTGGAGTCTATCTGTTTTTAATCTATACCGTGGTAGTCTATACCGTGGAAGTCTATGCTCGTTTTAATCTATACGTGGTCAAGTCTATACCGTGGAGTCTATAACTGTTTTAATCTATACCGTGGTAAGTCTATAGCATGGTTAGTCTATACCGTGGTAGTCTTACATGGGAAGGTCTACTACTGTTTATCTATATCCATGGTAGTCTATTCCGGTGGAAGTCTATAACTGTTTTAATGCTATACCCGTTGGTAGTCTATACCGTGGAAGTCTATACTGTTTTTAATCTATACCGTGGTAGTTATACCGTGGAAGTCTATACTGTTTTAATCTATACGTGGTAGTCTATACCGTGGAAGCTCTATACTGTTTTAATCTATATCGTGGTGTCTATACCATGGTAGTCTATACCGTGGTAGTCTATACGTGAAGTCTATACTGTTTTCCTCTATTACTGTGGTAGTCTATACCTTGGGGGCGTGCGAGTCTATACTGTTTAATCTATACCGTGGTGTTCTAGTAAGGAGAGTGAATAAAAGTGTTAAGTAGGGTTAGTTTCTGAATGTAGTTGTGTGTGATGGAACTGTGTGATCTAACTTCCCACAATCCAAAGTTGATATTTAGTAATGTGATTATTTTACTAGATTGAACTTTGACTGAAGTATACAAATAGTTGCTTAATATTGAGTTGCTTGAAAATGTAATTTGCTAGTTTTGCTAAAGGTCACTTCTCTGTTCTTAGTCCTCTAGCAGCAGGCTGGAGAATAACAATTACCCTCTAACCCTGTGTGTGTGTGTGTCTTACTCAGAAACCCACTTTGTGCTCTCTCAGCTCTCCTGTGTCCAGGAGGTGGTGCTGTCTGTCTCTCTCCTGTGTCCTCGATGTGGTGCTGTCTGTCTTCTCTCCTGTGGAGGATGTGGTGCTGTCTGTCTCTCTTCGCTGTGCAGGATGTGGTGGCTGTCTGTCCTCTCGCTGTGTCCAGGATGTGGTGCTGTCTGTCTCTCTCCTGTTCCAGGATGTGGTGCTGTCTGTCTCTCTCTGTGACCAGGATGTGGTGCCTGTCTCGTTCGTTCGATGTGTGCCTGTTGTCTTCCTGTCTGATGTGGTTGCTGTCCTGGTCTCTCTCCCTGTGTCCGAGGAGTGGTGCCTGTCTGTCTCTCTCCTGTGTCCTCGATGAGGTGCTGTTGTCTCATCCTGTGTCCAGGAGGTGGCGCTGTCTGTTTCTTTCCTGTGTCCTCAATGTGGTGCTGTCTGTCTCTCTCCTGTGTCCAGGATGTGGTGCTGTCTGTCTCTCTCCTGTGTCCAGGATGTGGTGCTGTCTGTCTCTCCTGTGTCCAGGATGTGGTGCTGTCTSTCTCTCCTGTGTCCAGGATGTGGTGCTGTCTSTCTCTCRTGTGTCCAGGATGTGGTGGTGTTGTTAAAATACAGTTCTGTCTTTTAGTCACTAAGACACTGTCTCCCTGTCCTGTCAGACATACCCCACTAGATGGTGTGCAGTCTCTTTGCAGATACAGACACTGACAACTGTGTGTGTGTGAACTTCATGTGTGAACATAGAACACATAGAGGTGTGTATAGAATGAAGAAGCTCCTAGAGCTAGGTGATGTAGTATGGTATTGTAGAACAGAGTTTTCCAACCCTCTGCTTGGGCGCCCCCAGACGAAGAGAGCGTTGGAAAACCCTCTTGTAAAATATCATAGAGCTAGATTATGTAGAATGGTATTGTAGAAAATCATAGAGCTAGATAGAGCTACACTAACCCTAATGTGGACTCTGGAGAGAAGGTTGTTTCTTTACGCTGAGACTCAGAACTCACCAGCACATGGCAACACGCACACGCACACACACACACACGCACGCACGCACGCCGGCAGGCAGGCAGGCAGGCAGGCAGGCAGGCAGGCAGCCAGGCAGGCAGGCAGGCAGGCAGGCAGGCAGCCAGGCAGCCAGGCAGGCAGACAGGCAGCCAGGCAGGCAGCCAGGCAGGCAGACAGGCTCATTCTTCCGTAAAGCACTTGGCCTCAGGGCTCTCTTTACCCTCTCTCTCTCTCTCTCTCTCTGTTTAGAACATGATGATGTTGGGAGACAGTATGAACGGTGAATGTATTGAATGCATCTTCTTGCTCAGATGTGTCTATAATATTTCAACTAATTTTGGCCTGATATCTATTTTCCAATCAATATTTATGTGAAAATAGTATAGATTTTCTGTAGGCTTTTATAGCATGACATACGGTGCATTCGGAAAGTATTCAGACCCCTTGAATTTTTCCACATTTTGTTACATTACAGCCTTATTCTAAAATGGATTAACTAGTTATTTTCCCTCATCAATCTCCACACAATACCACATAATGACAACGTTTTTATATTTTTGAGCACATTTGGCTCTGGCTGGGCCACTCAAGGACATTCAGAGACTTGTCCCGAAGCCACTCCTGCGTTGTCTTGGCTGTGTGCTTAGGGTTGTTGTCCTGTTGGAAGGTGAAGATTCGCCCCAGTCTGAGGTCCTGAGCGCTCTGGAGCAGGTTTTCATCGAGGATCTCCCTGTACTTTTCTCTGTTCATCTTTCCCTCGATCCTGACTAGTCTCCAAGTCCCTGCCCCTGAAAAACATCCCCACAGCATGATGCTGCCACCACCATGCTTCACCGTAGGGATGGTATTGGCCAGGTGATGAGCGGTGCCTAGTTCCCTCCAGACGTGATGCTTGGCATTCAGGACAAAGAGTTCAATCTGCTTTCATCAGACAAGAAAAACTTGTTTTTCATGGTCTGAGAGTCATTTTGGTGCCTTTTGGCAAACTCTAAGGTGTCTGTTATGTGCCTTTTATTGAGGAGTGGRTTCCGTCTGGCCACTCTACCATAAAAGCCTGATTGGTGGAGTGCTGCAGAGARGGTTGTCCTTCTAGAAGGTTCTCKCATCTCCACAGAGGAACCCTGGAGCTCTGTCAGATTGACTATTGGGTTCTTGATCACCTCCCTGACCAAGGCCCTCGTTTCTAGTCATCTCTCCTCCTTCCAGGCTTTTTCTTCCTTGAACTTATATGGTGATTGGCATCTAAACTTTCATAGTATTACCACGATGACCGACAACACAGTTCATCTTTCAAACACCCACGTGGGTACTTGCTTCTATAAACCAATGAGGAGATGGGAGAGGCGGGACTTGCAGCGCAATCTGCGTCACAAATAGAACTGACTTCTATTTTAGCCCTTGGCAACGCAGACGCTCGTTGAATAATTGAATAGTATACATTTCAAAACTTATTTTGCAATGCTTGCCGCACGCGAGGCAGGCACTGGAATGGTGCATGATACCCAGTTAGAATATAACATTCTTAGAACCATATGTTTCTTAGCTGGGAATTTCATTACTTCAGCATAACATTTCTTACAGGTTTCCTCATGGTTCTATTTAAAATCATGTTCTCGGAACATTAAGAAAACTTTCTGTAAAAATCACAAGATAACAGTAATATTCAAAAAACATATACATAATTCTGTTCTCAGCATCAACAGAACTCTCTCTATCCTCCATCTTGTTCAGTGTGTTTGGGTGTGTTGGCAGTGCCCGCTAATTAGCCACACCTGATCTTAATGAGTGCTTGTTTCCTTTGAAATGGGATCCATCTGAATAGACTAAAATGAACAGCATTGTATGAGTTTAAAACAACATTGCATGCTATCTCCATCCCGGTGATGCAGTGGACTAATTCAATAGATAGAGTGCAGAAGATCGTAAATTCTACGCTCTCTGACGCCGTGCCACGATAAAACAAAACAAAAATGTCTTTGCATGATTAATGCCCAAGCAAATTAATTTCCATGTGTCCTATCTGTGCTTGTAAAATGTATAAATCCTCCCAGGAAAACTTGCAGAGAACCATAGTAAAACGTTCTCAGAACCTCCCTGCAACCTAAAATGTACGTTCCTAGAGCAGGCAACATTTTCACTTCGGGTCTCAGGAAGTTTAAAAAACTTTAATTTTTACTGGTCAGGAAACGTATGGCTTCGTTCCAAGAACCAATGGGAAAGCAAAAACGTACGTTCCCACAAATTCAAGGAACCAAATGTGTGAGCTGGGAGGCTATTGATATATGCTAATGATTTTATGTGACGTTTCAAGATAACTTTGTTTTATTATAACCTATTTTTTCATAATTTTTTCTTCTTTTTTTATTAATTTTTTATTTTATTTTATTTTTTATAAATTTTATCCCCTTTTCTCCCCAATTTTCGTGGTATCCAATCGCTAGTAATTACTATCTTGTCTCATCGCTACAACTCCCGTACGGGCTCGGGAGAGACGAAGGTCGAAAGCCATGCGTCCTCCGAAGCACAACCCAACCAAGCCGCACTGCTTCTTAACACAGCGCGCCTCCAACCCGGAAGTCAGCCGCACCAATGTGTCAGAGGAAACACCGTGCACCTGGCCCCCTTGGTTAGCGCGCACTGCGCCCGGCCCGCCACAGGAGTCGCTGGAGCGCGATGAGACAAGGATATCCCTACCGGCCAAACCCTCCCTAACCCGGACYACGCTAGCCCAATTGTGCGTCGCCCCACGGACCTCCCGGTCGCGGCTGGTTGCGACAGAGCCTGGGCGCGAACCCAGAGACTCTGGTGGCGCAGCTAGCACTGCGATGCAGTGCCCTAGACCACTGCGCCACCCGSGAGGCCCGTTTTATTATAACTTGATAAAAATATCATAAGATTAGTTTGGATGAGAAGGCTGTTTTAAAATTGTGTTGTGTTGTTCTACTGACTTGGTGGATGAGGGAATMTAAAGACCATGAATTTATAACTGTGCGGTTGTTGTGTCTGTTCTGACAACAGACAGGTGTTGGTAATAATAACTATACTGTACTATGGATACAAAGCCTTCAGAAAGTATTCAACCCCTTCACTTTTTACATATTTTGTTGTGTTACAGCCTGAATTTAAAATTGATTCAATTGAGATTTTTTTTGTCACTGGCCTACAGACAATATGCAATAATGTCAAAGTGAAATTTTTTATTTTTACAAATTGATTAAGAATGAAAAACTGAAATGTCTTGAGTCAATAAGTATTCAACCCCTTTGTTATGGCAAGCCTAAATAAGTTCAGGAGTAAAAKTATGCTTAACAACTCATATAATAAGTTGTATGGACTCACTCTGTGTGCAATAATAGTTTACCATCTCTGTACCCCACACATACAATTATCAGTAAGATCCCTCAGTCGAGTAGTGAATTCCAAGCACAGATTCAACCACAAAGACCAGGGAGGTTTTCCAATGCCTTGCAAAGAAGGGCACCTATTGAATGGCACCGGAGGGTACAGGAGGGCTGCAGTCTTACTGGCTCCTAACCAACCTATTGAATGGCACCGGAGGGTATGAGACGGAGGGAGAGAGAGGGAGAGAGGGAGGGAGGGGGAAAGAGAGAAGATAATTCACTTGTCAGCTGCCTGAATGAATGCCATTTTAACTGAAGCTGTTAATAGAGCATTACAGGGTTCACCCCAACCACACACACACACACACACACACACACACACACAACACACACACACACACACACACACACACACTTGACCAACAGCACTGGGTACATGCACACACACAGACACACACACACACAACACATACAACCCTTTACCCTGTTGGCATAATGACTTCTTAAAGACATGCTCTGGAACTTTGGCTACTAGGAAAGTATTTTTCAAACTTTGCGCTTTGGGCTGGATGTGTCATTGTGTAGTTCATATATGCATATTCTCTGAGCAGAATATGTGCAGATATGTGCACCACGTCATGCGCTTCTCTCTCTCTCTCTGCTGAAGACTTGGCCCCGCGTTTATCCCAATGAGGTTGCAGGGCGGTCCCGACTGCAAAGTGGACACAGCAGAGAGAGAGAGCGCAATGACGTGGTGCACATATCTGCACATATGTGAAGGACTAAGCAATTTTGGGGGATACTTTTGGCTCACGGAGTGCTACTTTTCAGAACTCTCTTTAAGAAACCCTGGAATCGATGTCGACACCCCCTGGATATCAAATTGGCATAAATACAAAAAATCCCCAATAACAATCTGTCAGTTTAAAAGATGTGTTTTTTTGCATTGGATGCGTCTCAATCCCCGAATGTCGCACTTCTGCATCTGTGCTAAAAAGGTCACAGAGCTAGAGCACTGTTTGTCAGACCATGAGACATGGGGCATCTGAACGGTTTTTGGTCTACAAACTATTATGGTGAGATTCTCATGAACATGAGCTGTCATCAAGGCAAAGGGTGGCTACATTGAAGAATAAACATTTTATTTCATTTCTTTATCACTTTTTTGGTTACTACATGATTCCATATGTGTTATTTTATTGTTTTGATGTCTTCACTATTATTCTACAATGTAGAAAATAGTAAAAATAAAGAAAAACCTGGTGTGTCAAACTTTTGACTGGTACTGTACCAAATAAACTAAAGTAAAAAATAACAAAAAGTAACACAATGTAATATCAAGGCTAGGGACCTGAACAACTGATGATGTTGGAGTCGTGTCACACAGTCGTGGGTGAACAGGGAATACAGGAGGGGACTAAGCACGCACCCCTGAGAGGCTCCAGTGTTGAGGATCAGCGGTGGCAGATGTGTGTTACCTACTCTTCCACCTGGGGGCGGCCCGTCACGAAGTCCAGGATCCAGTTGCAGAGTGAGTTGTTTAGTTCAGGGTCCTTAGCTTAGTGATGAGCTTTGTGGGCGCTATGGTGTTGAACGCTGAGCTGTAGTAAATGAACAGCATTCACATAGGGGTTCCTTTTGTCCAGGTGGAAAGCGCAGTGGGGAGTGCGATTGAGATTGCGTCATCTGTGGATCTGTTGGGGCGGTATGCGAATTGGAGGGGATCTAGGGTATCCGGGAGGATGATTGATGTGAGCCATATCCAGCCTTTCAAAGCACTTCATAGCTATCGACGTGAGTGCTACGGGGCAGTAATCATTTAGGCAGGTTAACTTTGCTTCCTTGGGCACAGGAACTATGGTGGTCTACTTGAAACATGTAGGTATTACAGACTCGGTCAGGGAGAGGTTGAAAATGTCAGTGAAGACACTTGCCAGTTGGTCCGTGCATGCTTTGTACACGTCTGGTAATTTGTCTGGTCCTGCGGCTTTGTGAATGTTGACCTGTTTAAAGGTCTTGCTCACATCGGCTACCGAGAGTGTTATCACACAGTCATCGGAACAGCTGGTGCTCTCATTTATGCTTCAATGTTGCTTGCTCGAAGCGAGCATAAAAGGCATTTGGCTCATCTGGTAGGCTTGTGTCACTGGGCAGCTCTCGGCTGGCTCTTTATGGTCGGAGCGTCGGAGCGTGTGTAGATTCAATCTTATCCTGTATTGACTTGCCTGTTGATGGTTCATCTAAGGCATAGCAGATTTTATAAGCGTCCGGATTAGTGTCCCGCTCCTTGAAAGCGGCAGCTCTAGTAAGGTGGTCTAGAGTTTTTTTTCCTCTGGTTGCACATGTGAGTTTGCCTGCATTAAAGTCCCCTACCACTAGGAGCGCCGCTTCTAGGTGAGCATTTTCTTCTTTGCTTATTCCTTATACAGCTGGTTGAGAGCCGTCTTAGTGCCAGCTCCGCTTTGTGGTGGTAAATAGACGGCTACGAATAATATAGATGAGATCTCTCTGGTAGATAGTATGGTCTACGGCTTATCATACGGTACTCTACCTCTTGCGAGCAATACCTCGAGACTTCTTTAATATTAGACATTGCGCACCGCTGTTTCTTGACAAATAGACACACACCCCGCTCCTCGTCTTACCAGACATAGCTGCTCTGTCCTGCCAATAATGGAAAATCCCGCCAGCTCTATATTGTCCGTGTCGTCGTTCAGCCACGACTCGGTGAAACATAAGATATTACAGTTTTTAATGTCCTTGTGGTAGGATAGTCTTGGTCGTATATCATCATTTTGTTTTTCAATGATTGCCATTGGCCAATAGTATGGATGGTAGTGGAGGTTTACTCACTCGCCTAGAATTCTCTAAGGTAGCCTGACCTCCGCCCTTTTCCTCCGTCTTTTCTTCACGCAATTGACGGGGATTTGGCCCGTTCCCGAGAAGCAATATATACTTTGCGTCGGACTCGTTAACCTCACTAGGGTATGTGGGACGGTAGCGTCCCACCTCGTCAAAGCCAGTGAAACTGCAGGGCGCCAAATTCAAAACAACAGAAATCCCATAATTAAAATTCCACAACATACAAGTATTTTACACCATTTTAAAGACACACTGTTTGTAAATCCAGCCACAGTGTCCGATTTCAAAAAGGCTTTACGCGAAAGCATACCAAATGATTATGTTAGGTCAGAGCCAAGTCACAGAAAAACACAGCCATTTTTCCAGCCAAAGAGAGGATTCACAAAAAGCAGAAATATGATAAATGAATCACTAACCTTTGATAATCTTCATCAGATGACACTCATAGGACTTCATGTTAAACAATACATGTATGTTTTGTTCGGTAAAGTTCATATTTATATCCAAAAATCTGAGTTTACATTGGCGCGTTTGTTCATTAGTTCCAAAACATCCGGTGATTTTGCAGAGAGCCACATAATTTACAGAAATACTGATAATAAACATTGCTAAAAGATACAACTGTTATGCATGGAATTTTAGATCCACTTCTCTAATGCAACCGCTGTGTCAGATTTCAAAAAAGCTTTACAGAAAAAGCACACCATGCAATAATCTGAGTACAGCGTTCAGAGACCAAAACAACCCAAACAGATATCCGCCATGTTGTGTAGTCAACAGAAGTCAGAAAAATCATTATAAATATTCACTTACCTTTGATGATCTTCATCAGAATGCACTCCCAGGAATCCCAGTTTCACAATAAATGTTTGTTTTGTTCGATAATATCCATCATTTATGTCCATACCTCCTTTTTGTTCGCGCGTTTAACCCAGTAATCAAAATTCATGAGGCGCGATCACTAGGTGCAGACGAAAAGTCCAAAGTTCCGTTACAGTCCGTAGAAAATGTCAAACGATGTATAGAATCAATCTTTAGGATGTTTTTAAACATAAATCTTCAATAATGTTCCAACCGGAGAATTCCTTTGTCTGTAGAATTGCAATAGAACGCAAGCTAACTATCACGTGAACGCGCGTGGCCAGCTCGTGGCTCTCTGGCAGACCTCTAACTCATTCTCCTTTCATTTACCCCACTTCACAGTAAAGCCTCAAACAAGGTTCTAAAGACTGTTGACATCTAGTGGAAGCCTTAGGAAGTGCAATATGACCCCATGAGCACTGTGTATTCGATCGGCAATGACTTGAAAAACTACAAACCTCAGATTTCCCACTTCCTGGTTGGATTTTTTTCAGGTTTTTGCCTGCCATATGAGTTCTGTTATACTCACAGACATCATTCAAAAGTTTTAGAAACTTCAGAGTGTTTTCTATCCAAATCTACTAATTATATGCATATTCTAGCTTTTATGGCTGAGTAGCAGGCAGTTTAATTTGGGCACACTTTTCATCCAAATTCCCAATGCTGCCCCCTACCCTAGTGAAGTTAAGGTCCATATCTGCTTCAAACTCAAGAATGCCTGAACAAACCGTGGTTAGAGCGTTGTGCCAGTAACCGAAAGTTTGCTAGAAGTTGAAGAAAAATCTTCTTCCAGTTCGAGGTGAGTAATGTTCTGATGTCCAGAAGTTATTTTAGGTCATAAGAGACGGTAGCAGCAACATTATGTACAAAATAAGTTACAAACAATACGAAAAAACTAACAAAATAGCACGGTTGGTTTAGGCAGCCAGTAAGACTGGCAGCCCTCCTGTACCTCCGGTGCCATTCAATAGGTTTGGTTAGGAGCCAGTAAGACTGCAGCCCTCCTGTACCCTCCGGTGCCATTCAATAGGTTGGTTAGGAGCCAGTAAGACTGCAGCCCTCCTA
>NW_019943521.1:12834-53319 GCF_002910315.2 Salvelinus sp. IW2-2015
TAATGCAACCGCTGTGTCAGATTTCAAAAAAGCTTTACAGAAAAAGCACACCATGCAATAATCTGAGTACAGCGTCAGAGACCAAAACAACCCAAACAGATATCCGCCATGTTGTGTAGTCAACAGAAGTCAGAAAAATCATTATAAATATTCACTTAGAGAAGTGGATCTAAAATTCCATGCATAACAGTTGTATCTTTTAGCAATGTTTATTATCAGTATTTCTGTAAATTGATGTGGCTCTCTGCAAAATCACCGGATGTTTTGGAACTAATGAACATAACGCGCCAATGTAAACTCAGATTTTTGGATATAAATATGAACTTTACCGAACAAAACATACATGTATTGRTTAACATGAAGTCCTATGAGTGTCATCTGATGAAGATTATCAAAGGTTAGTGATTCATTTTATCTATATTTCTGCTTTTTGTGAATCCTCTCTTTGGCTGGAAAAATGGCTGTGTTTTTCTGTGACTTGGCTCTGACCTAACATAATCATTTGGTATGCTTTCGTCGTAAAGCCTTTTTGAAATCGGACACTGTYGCTGGATTTACAACAAGTGTGTCTTTAAAATGGTGTAAAATACTTGTATGTTTGTGGAATTRTAATTATGGGATTTCTGTTGTTTTGAATTTGGCGCCCTGCAGTTTCACTGGCTGTTGACGAGGTGGGACGCTACCGTCCCACATACCCTAGTGAGGTTAACGAGTCCGACGCAAAGTATATATTGCTTCTCGGGAACGGGCCCAAATCCCCGTCATTTGCGTGAAGAAAAGACGGAGGAAAAGGGGGCGGAGGTCAGGCTACCTTATGAGAATTCATAGGCGAGTGAGTAAACCTCCACTACCATCCYTACTATTGGCCAATGTGCAATCATTGAAAAACAAAATGYATGATATACGACCAAGACTATCCTACCAACAGGACATTAAAAACTGTAATATCTTATGTTTCACCGAGTCGTGGCTGAACGACGACACGGACAATATAGAGCTGGCGGGATTTTCCATTTATTGGCAGGACAGAGCAGCTATGTCTGGTAAGACGAGGAGCGGTGTTTGTTCTATTGTGTTCAAGAACGCTGTATAGTGCGCGAATGTCTATACATATTAAATGAGGATCCGAGTATGCTCGCAAGAGGTAGAGTACCGTATGATAAGCCGTAGACCATACTATTCTACCAAGAGAGACTCATCTATATTATTCGTAGCCGTCTATTACCCACCAGCAAAGCGGGAGCTGGCAACTAAGACGGCTCTCAACCAGCTGTATAAGGCATAAGCAAAGATAGAAAATGCTCACCTAGAAGCGGCGCTCCTAGTGGTAGGGACTTTAATGCAGGCAAACTCAAATGGCGCAACCAGAGGGAAAAAAAACTCTAACCTTTACTAGAGCTGCCGCTTTCAAGGAGCGGACACTGAATCCGGACGCTTATAAGAAATCTGCTATGCCCTTAGATGAACCATCAAACAGGCAAAGTCGCAATACGGACTAAGATTGAATCCTACTACACCGGCTCCGACGCTCGGCGACCATAAGGGAGCACAGCGACCGAGAGCTGCCCAGTGACACAAGCCTACCAGATGAGCTAAATGCCTTTTATGCTCGCTTCGAGGCAAGCAACATTGAAGCATAAAATGAGAGCACCAGCTTTGTCCGATGACGTGTGTCTGATAACACTTCTCGGTAGCCGATGTGAGCAAGACTTTAAACAGGTCAACATTCACAAAGCCCGCAGGACCAGACAAATTACCAGACGTGTACAAAGCATGCACGGACGGACCAACTGGCAAGTTGTCTTCATCTGACATTTTTCAACCTCTCCCTGACCGAGTCTGTAATACCTACATGTTTCAAGTTAGACACCATAGTCCTGTGCCCAAGGGAAGCAAAGTTTTAACCTGCCTAAATGATTACTAGCCCCGTAGCACTCACGTCGATAGCTATGAAGTGCTTTGAAAGGCTGGATAACCATAGGAAATAAATTTACCTGAACCCTAGATCCCACTCAATTTGCATACCGCCCCATAAGATCCACAGATGAGCAATCCATCGCACTTCACACTGCCTATCCCACTGGACAAGAGAGGAACCTACCTATAGAATGCTGTTCATTGACTATAAGCTCAGCTTCAACAACATAGTACCTCCAAGCTCATCATTAAGCTGGGCCCTGAGGACTCCCCCTGTGCAAATGGATCCTGGACTTCTGACGGGCCGCCCCCAGGTGAAAAGGTAGGAACACACTCTCCACTTTGCTGATCCTCAACGCTGAGGCCCCACAAAGGTCAGTGCTAGCCACCTCCTGTCTCCCTGTTCACCGACTGTGTGACCACGACTCCAACATATCAGTTGTTTCAGGGTCCCTAGCCTGTGATATTACATTGTTTAACTTTTTGTTATTTTTACACTTAGTTTATTTGGTACAGTACCAGTCAAAAGTTTGGGAACACGACCAGTTTTTTCCCTTTATTTTTCTATTTTCTACATTTGGGGTAGAAATAATTAGTGGAAGAACATCAAAACAATAAAATAACACATTATGGATCATGTGTAAGTTAACCAACAAGGTTGAAAAGAAATGAAATAATGTTTTATTCTTTCAAAATGTATAGCCACCCTTTGCCCTTGATGAACAGCGTAATGTTCAATGAAGTAATCTCACCAAATAGTTTTGTAGACAAACCGTTTCAAAGATGCCCCATGTCTCAAGGTCCTTGACAACAACAGTCGCCTTTCTACTCTGGTGACCCCTTTTAGCACAGAATCAAGAAGTGCCGACATTCGGTTGGATTGAGAACGCACTCCAATGCAAAAAAACACATCTTTTTAAAACGACAGATTTTGTATGGGGATTTTTTTGTATTATCCAATTTGGAAAAATATCCAGGGGTTGTTTCGACATCGATTTCCCCAGGGTTTTCTTAAACGAAGAGTTCTGAAAGTTACACCGTGAGCCAAAAAGGTATCCCCCAAAATTGCCCCTTTAGTCCTCTCACATAATGTGCCCCAGAATAATGTGACACCACGGTCATTGCCCGCCCTCTCTCTCTTGCTTGTGTCCCCACTTTTTAGCCAGTCGGGAACCGCCCTGCACTCAAATTGGGAAACGCTGTGGGGCCAAGATCTCCAGCAAAGAGAGAGAGTGAAGAAGAAGGCGCAGAACGTGGGGGGCACATATGCTTGCACATAGTTCTGCTCTTATAGAATATATGCCATATATGATAACTACACAATGAAACATTCCGCCAAGCCGCAAAGGTTTTGAAAAATACCTTTGCCTAGTTAGCCAAAAGTCCAGAGCATGTCTTTTAAGAAAGTCATTGCCAACAGGGTAAAGGGGTTGTATGATGTTTGTGTGTGTGTGGTGGTCTGTGTGTGTGGCAATGGTACCCAGTGCTGTTGGGTCCCAAGTTGTGTGTGTGGGTGTTGTGTGTGTGTTGTTGTGTGGTGTGTGTGTGGTGGTTGTGTGGTGGTGTGGTGTGTGTGGTTGGGGTGAACCCCTGTAAATGTCTTTATAACAGCTTCCCAGTTTTAAAATTGGCATTCATCAGAAGCCAGCTGACCAAGATGAATTATCTTCTTCCTTCTTCTCCCTCCCTCCCTCCTCCCTCCTCCTTCTCCCTTCCGCTCCTCTCTCGCCGTCTCCTTGGGCTCAGTGGACAGTAAAGCCTTTAAGCCTGGAAGATAAGAGCGGCGGTTTCGCGGCAAAAATACCACCTCTCTTCTCTCACCACAACAAACACACACAATATACACCATATATATTCACACCACTCTTAACACAACTCACACACACCTAGCAGAAAGAAGAGTTTGAAACCATCCTGTTCCAAAACAATATTTTAGTTACAACACCAATTAAAAGAAGCCTGTTGTCCGCTGAACTCATGCTTATATATTCAAACCCAATAAGGCCTTGTCGAAAACTCAGCTATATTACAAACCAATAAGAACGCCTGTTTGGACCTCAGCCTTTATATTACCAACACCAATAAGAGCCCGTCTGGAACTCAGCTATTATTACAACACCGTTAGAAAAAAAGCCTGTTCTTGGACTCCAGCTATAGTTCAACAACCAATAAGAGCCTGTCCTGAAACTCAGCTATATTAAACACCCAATTAAGGGCCTGTCTGAACTCACCCCGCTATATTAGCAACACAACGATAAGAAGCCCTGTTTCTCTGAACCTCAAAGCTATATTACACACCGATAGGAGCCTGTCCCTGAACTCAGCCTATAGTACAACAACCAATAGAGCCTTGTCCCTGGAACTCAGAGCTATATTTAACAACACCAATAAGAGCCCCTGTCCTGAACTCAGCTTATTACAACACCAAATAAGAGGCCTGGTCCTGGACTCAGCTATTATTACACACACCGCAATAAGAAGCCTGTCCGGAAGGTCAAGCTATATATTACAACACGAATAAGGAAGCCCTGTCTGGACTCAGCCTTTAGTAACAACACCAATAAGAGCCCTGTCTAACTCAGCTTAATATTAACAACAACATAAATAGAGCCTGTCCTGAACTCGCTAGTAATTAAACAAACCAACCAGAATAAGAGAGCCCTAGTCTCTGAGAACTCAGCCTATATTACAACACCAATAAATGAGCCTTCTCGGTTCCCTTGAACTCAGCTAGTATAGTACAACACAATAGAGCCCTGTCTTGGACTCCAGCTATATTTACAACCACCAATTAAGAAGCCCTTGTTCGTGGATCACAGCTAATATTAAACAACACCAATAAGAGCCTGGTCCCCTGAACTCCGCTCATATTACAAACACCAATAAGGGAAGCCTGTTCCTGTGGCTCGCTATATTAACACACCAAAATAAGAGCCTTTCCTCTATGGGAATTCCCCCTAGCCAGCTATACACAACACGCATATAGAGCCTGTCCTGGACTCAGCATTATTACAACACCAATAAGAGCTGTCCTGGACTCCACGCTTTATTACAACGACCATATAGACAGTAGAAGCTGGTCTGCTCCTTATTGACAGCAGCACGCATAAGGGCCTTCTTGTGATATGCTTCACGCTATATTACAGACACCAATAACAGGAGCAATCAACCTAGCTCCTTGGACTCAGCGTAATAATGCACCAATACCGAGCCTGTTGCGCTAGCGTTTAACAAAACCATATGAGCCATGGTCTGGACTCAGCTTATTTTACACAACACCGAATAAGAGCCGTTGGCCTAGGGCTTTCAAACCAAGCCTTGGACTCAGCATTATTTACAACACAATAAGAGACCTGTTGGATCTCTCAGCTTATATTACAAACACCATAAGAGCCTGGTCTGGACTTCAGCTATTATACGCTACTAACACCAATAAGAGGCCTGTTGGATCAAGCATATTACAACACCAAAGAAGTCCTGTCTGGACTGCAGTATATTTACACACCAAAATTAAGCAGCCTGTCTGGACTCGCTTATTACAACACATAAGAGCCTGTCTCTGGACTCAGCGATTCCACCACCAATAAGAGCCGTCTGAACTCAGCTCATATTACAACCATAAGAGGCCTTCTGAGCAGAGCTAAATATTAACACCATCAAACCTGTCGACCAGCTATTATCATCCCAACACCTAATCAAGAGCCCTTTGGAACTCGAGCGTATATACCTACACACCAATAAGACCTACTTGACTCAGCTATATTACCAACAGCCAAATAGAGGCCTGTTCTGGGACCTCTAGCTATATTACAAACACCAAATAAGAGCCGTCTGGACTCAGCTATGATTACAACACCAATTAGAGCTGTCTGGACTCGCGTATATTACAAACACCAATAAGAGGCCTGTCTGGACTCAGCTATATTTTCAACTACCAATAAAAGCCTGTCTGGACTCAGCCGTAATATTACAACACAATAACGAGCCTGTCCTGGGACTCAGCTATATTACAACACCAATAAGAGCCTGTCTCTGGACTCAGCATAGACCACACAATAAGAACCTGTCTGACCTCTGAACTCCTAAATATAGTCTTGGGCACATTCCTCCACACCGCTTATTTTTTTCCATCGCAGCACACCCTTTTTCCTTTCATACACACAATCCTGTGCCAGATATGTGCCTGGCACCCTTACTACCATACCGTATTCAAGCAACGGTTAATGTGTTGTCTACCTCACCCCTCTGAATGCACACATAGCACAATCAATGTCTGAGGGTCTTTGGTTAAAAATCATTCTTAACCTGTCTGCCTCCCCGGTTACCATCTACACGGTGATTGAAGTTGGATATACAAGTGACATCAACAAGGGATCATCTTTCAACGCTTTGATGGCACCTGGTCAGTCTATGTCATGTACTCTCAGGTAGGTTTACATACTGGGTCCTAATGTTGTGAGGTTTTTGGGTTCGCTTTGATGGTCAACTTGACTTTTTATATAAATGTTTTGTTAAGTGCTACTTATTGATGTACAGCAATTGTTGGGAAAGAGTAAGCGTTGACATTCGCACGTGTGCTAAAAACTTTAAACTTTGGTGTTTTGAGTAGGGTTTCCCCCCTTTCCTGTTTTGTGTTTTACTAGGGTTCCCGCCCTTTCCTTTTGTGTTTTGACTAGGGTTTCCCCTTTCCTGTTGTCTGTATTTGACTAGGGTTTTCCCCCTTTCCTGTTCTGTGTTTGAGTAGGGTTTCCCTTTCCGTTTGTGTTTGACTAGTCGGTTTTCCCCTTTCCCTGTTTGTGTTTTGAGTAGGTGTTTCCCCCTTTTCCTGTTGGTCGTCTCTGACTAGGGTTCCCCCTTTCCTTGCTTTGCTGTTTTGATAAGGTTCCCTTTTCCTGTTCTGTTGTTTTGACTAGGGTTGTCCCCCTATAGTCTGTTCTTCCTGTCTTGACTAGGGTTTCCCCTTTCCTTGTGTTTTATGTTCCCTCTTTGTGTTTTGCTGTACCTTCGTGTTGGTAGGGTTTTCCCCCTTTCCGTGGTATGTTTAATTTTTTTGTGTTTTGACTAGGGTTTTCCCTTTCCTGCGTATTTATCAATCAATTTCTCTGGACTTACTCTCCGTAATGCCACACATGTCTCAAGATTGTACCACACACACAGACAGGACAGACAGATCCATATATAATATGACAGTCAGACAGACAGACAGATCCATATATAATGAACAGTCAGACAGAACAGATCCAATAACAGACAACGACAGACACAGCAGACAGACAGACCAGACGAGACAGACAGGCCAGACAGACAGACAGACAGACAGAAGACAGACAGACAGGATCCATAAAAAGAACAGACAGATCCATATAATAATATGCGAGAGCACAGCAACGACAGACATATATAGTAACTAGCCGATCATATTAATAGTATGCCAGACAGAACAGACAGACGAGATCCATATATAATATTATGTGTGTGTGTGGTGTGTGTGTGTGTGTGTGTGTGTGTGTGTGGGTGGTGTGTCGTGTGGTGTGTGTGTGTGTGTGCTCGTGTTGTTGTGTGTGTGTGGTGCTGTGTGGTGTGTGTGTGTGTGTGTGTGTGATGTGTGGTGTGTGGTGTGTGTGTGTGTGTGCTGTGCTGAGGGTGTGCGCGCTAACTGGCCAGCAGTGGTAAACAGGCTCTGAGCTTTTTAAATGGAGTTTTTAGCCTGGGCTGTTTTATTAAGATGTCGGCTTTCCCTGCTTGCTGCGCCAGCTGACACCAATTCCCCTACTGGTCTGCCGCCCACATCACACAGCCTGTCCTCTCCCGCCCCGCAAAAAATTCCCTCTACCCCCTTCTCCACACACCCTCGAATCCTTCCGCCACATAAACTGCCACTCCGCCGCACAACATCCCCTTCTATCCCCCTCCTCACACCACACACCTCAAATCCCCCTCCACGCTCTCCACTCGTCAACCCTAAGAATCAGCCCCCCCTCCATTCTCCTGGGTCCATTTTGGTCTGCTGGACTTTGGTTTGTCGTGTGTGTGTGTGTGTGTGTGCTGGTGCTGTGTGTGTGTGTGTTGTGTGGGTGTGGTGTGTGTGTGTGTGGTGTGGTGTGTGTGTGTGTGTGTGTGTGTTGTTGTGCGTGGTGTGTGTGATGTGTGTGGTGTGTGGGTGTGTTGTTTAGTGGTGTGTTGCTGTGGAGGTGTGGTTGTAACATGCAAGATGTCGCACATGCTATCTTGTTACACTTTGAGTTTCTGAAGAGGTCTGCGACAACAGCACTCATGTCCTATGCCCAGTAGCACATTTGTTTCCTTGAAGTTTTGGGAACGAGTTGTTTTTGGTGTTCACATAGGTTTGTCGGGAAACAAAGCCATGCAAACACATACATTTTTTTAAATTTGACATGGCATCAGTTGAGATCTGCAAATCTTCTTTTTTCTATCCATGAAATTAGTCCACTGAAACAATGACATTGATCATTGACGTTAACCACCAGCTTCAGGTAATCCCTACTTAGTGTGACAATGAGTCGTCAAAAGCTGACAAGCAACTGTACATAACTTCTAGGGGTGCTGAGCAACAAATGCTAAGTAACTAAATTCTATGTCCCTTTAACTTGCCCTGAATACCTCTGTTTATCTCTACAGCTATTTGTAGCGTGAATGCAGAGCCTATGAACCCAGGTTACACTGTTCAGCACTTGGGCAGGTTTGTGCCCTTAGTAGGGAAGACACAATTATTGCACTCACCCCCTGCACTATCAGCACCTATTCTCTGTCTACTTCTGATAAGCTTTCCCAGTAAAGCATTAAAAACCAATCAAGCAACCCAGAAAAGTGCAGAAATGATCCATATTAAACGAATCTTCGTGCCCTAAGAACCCAGGTTCCCAATAACCTGCTTGTGACAGATGACATTCATATTCTGACGTCTTGAAACTCCATTTAGATTATACTTTCGATTGATACAGTGGTTAGTCAATACAGTGGTATAAACATTACCGAAAAGAAAAGAGACAACCTACAGAAATGCCAAAGGGGCGGTGTTGCTGTCTATATTCAGAACCAATGTCCTGTAAAGATGTAAGAGAGGATCGTCATGTTAAATACTGTTGGAAGTAAGATTGGCCTACAGGTTACATTCTGCCTCACCTAAAGGCCCTTCTGGTGGGAAGCTGCTATAGCCACCACAAGTTTGTAACAGTCGAGTATTGGATAATACGTGTGAAATGCTTGTAATGTATGTGATACCCAACAGAGAAGTATAATTTTCTGGGTTGAATATTAAAAATATTGACGTGTTCTCATCAAAGCTGCTGCTACGTCTGCTTCCGAATCAAACCCTCAAACACGTAGATCCCTGAACGCAGCTCACTCTCCAGCTCACTGCGCTTGAAACCAGCTCTCTGTCTCCCTCTGTGGTTCACTTACACTGCCCGACTTCAAGAAAAAAACTTCAAACTGTAACAAGGTGCCTGCAATCCTGGTTCAGGTTTGTCAGTACAAGGCCCTAGCCCAGGGTAGTTACTACAACAGCACAGGATGAAATCATCAACATATACTCTCGGTCCACACTCTTGTTACTACATGCTCAGCAGAATTTGCCTTATAAAGTCAGTGTATTCAAAATCACTTAGGATGTAGTGATCACAAATAATAGTAGCCATATTGCATTGAGGAAAACCACAAGATCTGCGAAAGGATGGGTCACGTTATACTAAGTGGAAAGGCGTCATCATCATTTGCCATCCACGGTCAGAATGTTGAAGTTGTTAAGAGTAGTAATGTGTTGGTCTGTGTGTGTGTAATAGGAGCACAGACGCTGTTGGTCTGTGGTGTGTAATGAGGAAGCAACAGACGCTGTTGCGTCCTGTGTGGTGTAATGAGAGAAACAGACGCTGTTGGTCTGCGGTGTGTGTAATGAGGAGCAACCAGACGCTGATTGTTCGTGGCTGTGGTAATGAGGGAGGCAAATCGACGCTGGCTGGTCCGTTGGTTGTTGTAATGAGGAGCAACCAGACGCTGTGGTCTGTGGTGTGTAATGAGGAGCAACCAGACGCTGTTGCGTCGTGGTGTGTAATGAGGGAGCAACCAAGACGCTGCTGGTCTTGTGTTGTGTAATGAGGAGCAACCAGACGTGCTGGGTCCGTGGTGTGTAAAGAGGAGCAACCAGACGCTGGTGTCTGTGGGGGTTGTAATGAGGGAGCAACCAAACGCTGTTGGTCTGTGGTGGTGTAATGAGGAGCAACAGAGAGCTGTCTGGCCGTGGTGTGTAATGAGGGAGCAAACCAGACGCTGTTGGTCCGTGGTGTGTAATGAGGAGCAACCAGACGCTGTTGGTCCTGTGTGTGTAATGGAGAGCAACCAGACGGCTCTGCGTCCGTGTGTTGTGTTAAGAGGAGAACCAGACGCTGTTCTGGTCTGGTGGTGTGTAATGAGGAGCAACCAGACGCTGTTGGTCGTGGTGGTGTAATGAGGAGCAACAAGACGCTTGTTGGTCTGTGGTGTGTAATGAGGAGCAACCAGACGCGTGTTTCGGTCTGTGGTGTGTAATGAGGAGCAACCAGACGCGTGCTGAGTCTGTGGTGTGTAATGAGGAGCAACCAGACGCTGCTGGTCTGTGGTGTGTAATGAGGAGAAACCAGACGCTGCTGGTCTGTGGTGTTTAATGAGGAGAACCAGACGCTGTTTGGTCTGTGGTGTGTATGAGGAGCAACCAGACGCTGTTGGTCTGTGGGTGTGTAATGAGGAGCAACCAGACGCTGTTGTCTGTGGTGTGGAACTTATCTCCAGTTACTATAAAACATCGCTAAGAAAAGACGGGTTAAAAAATCTGTTTTAAAATGTGATGAGGAATTGAGAAAAATGGTCTGAGAGATGAGGCAAAAGGCTTAGAATAGTCTGGCAGCCCAACTGATCGCAAACGTAATGCAAATTAGAAATCACGGATTCGGAAGCTGAAATAAAAAATAAACTATACTATGAAACCAAATAAATGATCAAATTGATTACAAAAAATGATAGTAAAAAGCTTTGGAGCTCCTTAAATTACATTTYTGGGAAAAAGCCAAGTCGGCCCAATCACTCATTGAATCAGATGGTTTATTCATCACAAAACCCACTGATCCAATTACTTTAATTACTTTTTCATTGGCAAGATAAACAAACTTAGGGATGAGATGTAAAAACATGTTGGTAGCATTTCTATGTTGAAGATAGTATATTACACTGAATAAGATCCTCCATTTATTAACATTTGTTCTCTGACTTATTCTGTGCCTCTATGGTACCGTTTTTATTGCTGTCTAACTGTACTGTTAGTCCTTCCATTTCCTTTGTTAATATGGACTCATTTGACCTAAATAGCTTTTGTTTTATAGATGACTACTGAATTGCATGGCCTCTAAAGGCACATTTAAAAGTGTCCCGTACAATACGGGATATGCTGTACTTATGTTATGTCTGAAAAAGTCAGTTATATATCAGTCTGTCCTACTTAAAAACAAATAGTCATCCAGTAGGCCTTTATTACATTTCCAATATCCTCGCCTACAAGGAATATTTTGGATGAGTAATATATATGCCAATTATATGATGGTCCGATCGCATTCTGTCCCCTTTCAACACTTAAACGTTTGGTGCAGAGAGACATACGAAAGTAAGAAGAACATTGTTCTTTGAGCAATTTGAGAACATGACTTTAAATAGAACCATGAGGAAACCTGTAGGAAATGTTRGGGTACTGAAACTCCCACAGAAGAATGTTGTTTCTTAATGTACTGAACTATTTGAGAACATTCCCARTGTTAAACCAGTTGGAGAACACTCCTAGAAAATGACCAAAATAGAAATTAAACGTAACCATGTTTCTACTTTCAGGAAACGTTCAAGTTCCTTAAATGTGCTGAGAATGTTCCAAAACCAAGCAATTATCCTGCACCATTCCCAGAAAGTTGTAGAGAAGAGAGGTTATATGCTGGATAACCATAGGAAATTAAAGTGGGTTTACCTGACACCCTAGATCCACTTCAATTTGCATACCGCCCCAGTAGATCCACAGATGATGCAATCACCATCGCACTGCACACTGCCCTATCCCATCTGGACAAGAGGAATACCTACATCAGAATGCTGTTCATTGACTATAGCTCAGCCTTCAACAACATAGTACCCTCCAAGCTCATCATTAAGCTCGGGGCCCTGAGTCTGAACCCCGCCCTGTGCAAATGGATCCTGGACTTCCTGACGGGCCGCCCCCAGGTGGTGAAGGTAGGAAACAACACCTCCACTTTGCTGATCTCAACGCTGAGGCCCCACAAAGGTCAGTGCTCAGCCACCTCCTGTACTCCCTGTTCACCCATGACTGCGTGGCCACGCACACCTCCAACTCAATCATCAAGTTTGCAGACGACACAACAGTGATAGGCTTGATTACCAACAACGACGAGACAGCCTACAGGGAGGAGGTGAGGGTCCTGGCAGAGTGGTNCTCACCAAAGCTGCTTGCCTATTTTCTTAGCCCATCCCAGCCTTGTGCAGGTCTACAATTTTATCCCTGATGTCCTTACACAGCTCTCTGGTCTTGGCCATTGTTGAGAGGTTGGAGTCTGTTTGATTGAGTGTGTGCGACAGGTGTCTTTTATACAGGCTAACGCAGTTCAAACAGGCTGCAGTTAAACAGGTAATGAGTGGAGAAACAGGAGGGCTTCTTAAAGAAAAAACTAACAGGTTGTGAGGAGCCGGAAATTTCTTACTGGTTGTAGGTTATCAAATACTTATGCAATTGCCAATAAAAATATGCAAATGAATTACTTAAAAATCATACAATGTGATTTTCTGGCATTTTTGTTTTAGATTCCGCTCGTCTTCACATTGAATGTGTACTATGAAAAAATTACAGACCTCTACATGCTTTGTAAGTAGGGAAAAAACCTTGCCAAAATCGCAGTGTATTCAAATACTTATTCTCCCCACTGTATATACGCTCAATAACGTCTGCAAAATATGTGTATCTGACCAATAAAATGTCATTGATTTGATTTGATGTGAATATATGGATTAAGATCATTGTTTTGTTATAGTACTTTAATATTAATGAACGTTTATGCTACATAATATACTTTATACATAATAAATAAAATAAATATTCTTATACCAATCTGGTGCATTACATGGATTATATATTGGCTCATTATTATCGATGATAAATATATGTATCATTTATTATTATTGAAATTATCATAATAATAATTATTATTCATTGTTATTATACATTATAATATAATAATTAGTATTATTATCGTTATCATCATTATTATTATTGTTATTATTTACTATATCTAAGGTTATTAATAATTAAAAGGTTTATAAAAAATACTTATAACTCGTAAAAAAAGCTATATTCTAACGTTTTAAATAAGGTTCCTCAAGGAACCCCTACATTTCAATAAGGTTGCCTCAAGGAACCCCTACATTTAAAAAAGGTTCCTCAATGAACCCCTACATTTCAATAAGGTCCTCAAGGAACCCCTACCATTCAAATAAGGTTCCTCAAGGAAACCCCTACATTTTCAATTAAGTTCCTCAAGGAACCCCTACATTTAAAAAAAGGTTCCCAAGGGAACGCGCCTTCATGCAATAAAGGTTCCTCAAGGGAAAACCCCTACATTTAAAAACGGGTTCCTCAAGGAACCCCTACATTTCAATAAGGTTCCTCAAGGAACCCCTACATTTCAAAAAGGTTCCTCAAAGAACCCCTTCATTTAAAAAAGGTTCCTCAAAGAACCTTTTTCTTCTTAGAGTGCAGAATGCTGCCCAATAATCCGTAGACTGGGGGGTTGCTGCAGTCAGAAATCCCTCAACATTAGTGCCGAGTGGTACCGTTCTCCACTAATACAGGACTAATAACGGATTTCTTTTTTTACAAATGTTGACCCCCCCCAAAAACATTTATTTTATTTGTTTTGTTTGGAATATATCCCACCTCTACTTCTTGCGGCATTAAACGCATGAGCTGTGATATTTTTCTTGCAAAGGCTGCACACACTTCATCAGTCTCTCATTCACAATTCGACAATCACTTGATAATATTCTCACCCGACAGACTATTCTTGATTAATCAAGTCTTTACTAATAGCCTACTAAAATACGATATTTGCAATATATATAATATATTATAATTACAATACATTATTTAAATAAATTCATTAGGCCATAATCTACGGATTTCACATGACTGGGAATACAGATATGCATCTGTTGATCACAGATACCTTTCAAAAAAAGTGGGGGCATGGATCAGAAAAACCAGTCAGTATCTGGTGTGACCACCAGAGTTGGTCAGGCTGTTGATTGTGGCCTGTGGAATGTTGTCCCACTCCTCTTCAATGCTGGTGCGAACTTTCTGGATATTGGCGGGAAATGGAACCCGCTGTTGTACATGTCAATCAAGAGCATCCCACACATGCTGAATGGGTCACAAGCATGGAGGCAATCAAAGAACATGGACATTTTCAACTTCCAGGAATTGTGTTCAGATCCTTGCAACATTGGGCCGTGCATTATCATGCTGAAACATGAGGTAATGGCAGCGGATAAATGCCTCGACAATGGTCCTCAGGATCTCGTCACGGTATTTCTGTGCATTCAAATTGCGGTTGATAAAATGCAATTGTGTTCATTGTCCGTAGCTTATGACTGCCCATAACATAACCCCACTGCCACCATGGGGAACTCTGTTCAGAAGCAGAAATTATTAGGTTGTTCAAACACACAGTTTCATCAGCTGTCTGGATGACTGGTCTCAGATGATCCCGCAGGTGAAGAAGCCGGATGTGGAGGTCCTGGGCTGGCATGGTTACACGGGGTCTCTGGTGGACATTCCTACAATCAGCATGCCAAATGCATGCTCCCTCAAAACATTAGACATCTGTGGCATTGTGTTGTGTGATGCAACTGCACTTTTTAGGGTGGCCTTTTATTGTCCCCAGCACAAGGTAAACCTGTGTAATGATCATGTTGTCCACTTGTCACGTTAATGGATTATCTTGGCAAATGATAAATGGTCACTAAAAGAAATGTATAACAAATTTAAGAGAAATACACTTTTTGTGCGTATCAACAATTTCTGGGACCTTATATTTCGGCTCAAGAAACATGGAGTTTATATTTTGTTCACCTAAATGAATGTTTTGTGTTATTATATGGATTATTACTAACATTATTAATAATATTATTATTATTATTACTGCTGCATATTATTAATATATAGCAATAAAATGGTTAAAAAATGAACCCATACCTCCAAAAAAGATTCCTCAAAGAACCTTTTCAAAAACATTCCTCAGGGAATTCCAATATTTCAGGAAGGTTCCCCACAGTGGCAACTCAAAAATGTTCCTTGAATAACCTTTTTCTTCTTAGAGGCAATGACATTTGAAACCACAATCCACAAATTATTTTATTTTAAAGAAGCTAATGATTGTTTGTTGTCGAGAAATTATTTTTAGTAACATACTTTTAATTATTTTATTTATTTCTGTATAGACAGGAGTAAGCTAATGATTAGGCTATATAATTTTGGCAATTTGATTAAATTGACTGTAGGGAACGCTTAGCGCCCCTAATCTCCATTCACTATTCCAGTGCAGGTTATGGATGACATGGTTTTGTTGTGGACCATTCTAAATCAAAAATTATTCCACACATACAATACCAGTCAAAAGCTTGGACACTCCAGGGTTTTTCTTTATTTTGAAACAGGAGCTATTGATAATAAGAGGGCGCCAGCATAATGAAATGTTCCCCCAGGAACCTTTTCGCCTTCAGGTTCCTCCAAGAACCATTTCTGAGAAGAAAGGTTCAATTATGAACCCATTGATTAGGAAAGGTTCCCAGAATAGCTCTAAAGATGAAAAGGTTCTTTGTTAGATTATTTTTTACATTTAAACTTTTTTTAATTTAACCTTTATTTAACTGGGCAAGCCAGTTAAGAACACATTCTTATTAACAGTGACGGCCTACCCCGGCCAAACATGGACGATGCTGGGCCAATTTTGCGCCGCCCTATGGGACTCCCATTCATGGCCGGATGTCATACAGCCTGGACTCTTAGTGTTTTCTTCTGAAATAGATTTTCTTCATGTCATGTTTCTTTAGACCTGTCTAAAATAAATAATGGAGTTTTTTTTTTATTTTTTTTTTATTTCACCTTTATTTAACCAGGTAGGCTAGTTGAGAACAAGTTCTCATTTGCAATTGCGACCTGGCCAAGATAAAGCATAGCAGTGTGAACAGACAACACAGAGTTACACATGGAGTAAACAATAAACAAGTCAATAACATGGTAGAAAAAAAGGAAAATCTATAATACAATGTGTGCAATAAGCATGAGGTGGCAATAAACTCGAATAATTACAATTTAGCAGATTAACACTGGATGTGATAAATCATCAGATGATAATGTGCAAGAAGAGATATTGGTACTTGGTGTGCAACAAGAGAGAAAAGTAAAATAAATAAAAGTCAGTGAGGGGGGTGAGGTAGTGTAAATTGGAGTGGGTAAGTTACAGCATGGACTTTACAGCGAGGATCGGTTAGCTGCCAGATAAGCAGATTTTTTAAAGTTGTTGAGGGAGATAAAAGTCTCCAATTCAGAGAGATTTTTGCAATTCGTTCCATCGCAGGCAGCAGAGAACTGGAAAGGAAAGCGTCCAAATGAGTTTTAGCTTAGGGATGATCAGTGAGATACACATGCTGGAGCGCGTGTGCTGCGGTGAGGGTGTAGCCATCGTGACCAGTTGAAACTGAGATAAGGCGGCACTTTACCTAGCATAGACTTGTAGATGACCTGGGCCAGTGGCGATCTGACGACGAACATGTAGCGAGGGCCAGCCGACTAGGGCATACAGGTAGGCAGTGAGTGGGTCGCTATAAAGGTGCTTATAGTAACAAAAAACGAATGGCACTGTGATTCTAAACTGCATCCAGTTTGCATGAATAGAGTGTTGAGAGCTATTTTTGTAGATACATCGCCGAAGTCGGAGAATGGAGGAGTAAGTCAGTTTTACAGGTAAGATGTTGGCGGCGTGAGTGAAGGAGGCTTTGTGTCGCGGAATAGAAAGCCGATTCTTGATATTTGATTTTGGATTGGAGGATGTTGATATGAGTCTGGAAGGAGAGTTTTTGCAGTCTAAGCAGACACCTAGGGTAATATGGATGTCCACATATTCTAGGTCGGACTCATCCAGTGGTGATGCTAGTCGGGGCGTGCGGCGTGCAGGCAGCGAACGGGTTAAAAGCAATGCATTGGTGGTTTACTAATAGCGTTTCAAAGAATAGTTGGACGGCAGGAGGAAGTGTTGTATGGAAATTGAAAGCTGTTTGGGAGGTTAGATAACAGTGTCCAAGAGAGGCCGGAAGTATTACTAGAATGGTGTCGTCTGGTGAGAAGGTGGAGTCAGGGAACGCCAGCAGCAACAGAGCAACATCAATTGATAGTATAAGAAAAGAGTCGGCCCGAGAATGGAAACCCTGTAGGATCATCCATAGAGGACTGCCAGAGGAACGGGCAGACATGCCTCCGATTTGACACACTAGACTCTGTCTGCAAAGTAGTTGTGAACCAGAAGGCAGTCATTAGAAAAACCGAGGACTACTGAGTCTGGCCGATTAAGAACTATTGGTGATTGACAGAGTACGAAAGCCCTTGGCCAGTCGATGAGAGACGGTGACTAGTAACTGTTTTTATCGATGGAGGTTATGATGTCGTTTAGTACGTTGAGGTGGCATGAGAGTGCACACCGTGTACCGGCTCGGAAACGGATTGCACAGCGGAGAAGGTCACGGTGGGATTCGAGATGGTCGATCATGTTGTTTATGACTTGGCTTTTCGAAAGACCTTAGATTAGGCGAGGGCAGGATGGATATGGTCATGGTACAGTTGGTGTCAGGGTCGTTCCCTTTGAAGAGGGGGAATGACGCGGCAGCTTCCAATCCTTGGAGAATTCAGAGATGAAACGAAGGTAAGAGGTTGAACAGGGGGCTGGTAAAGACGGGTGAACAATTGCGGGGAGCAGTTCAGAAATTATTAAGGGGGTCCAGATTTGTCAAAGCCCAGCTGAGTTTGTATAGGTCAGGTTTCCAGCTCTTTCAGAAACATCTGCTATCTGGATTTGGGTAAAGGAGAGCTGGGGAGCTTGGGAGAGTAGCAGCGGGGGAGGCGGGGCTGTTGGCCAAGGTTGGTGTCGCCAGGGAAGAAGGCATGGCACAGCATTGAGAAATGCTTGTTGAAGTCTCGATTATCACGGATTTATCGGTGGTGACCGTGTTACCTAGCCTCAGTGCATGGCAGCTGGAGAAGAGTGCTCTTGTGCCCATGGACTTTACTCAGTACCAGAACTTTTTGGAGTTAGAGCTAACAGGAGCTGCGATTTCTGCTTGAAAAAGCTGGCTTCTTGCTTTCCTGAGTGACTGCGTGTATTGTTCCTGACTTCCTGAACAGTTGCGATATTGACGGGGCTCTTTCGATGCTATTGCAGTTCGCCACAGGATGTTTTTGTGCTGGTCAGAGAGGCAGTCAGGTCTGGAGTGAACCAAGGGCTATATCTGCTTCTGTTCTGTCATTTTTTGAACGGAGCATGCTTGTCTATATCTGGACGAGGAAAGTAATATTTTAAAGAATGACCAGGCAATCCTCAACTGACGAGATTGAGGTAAATATCTTCCAGTGGTACCCGGGCAGGTCGATATAGCAAGGCCTGCTCGCCAGAAGTGTTTTAGGAGGCGTTTTGCAGTGATGAGGGCGATTTGGTGCGTTGTTGACGCAGACCCGTTGGGCGGATACAGGCAATGAGGCAGTGATAGTGAGAATCTTGATTGAAGACAGCCAGAAGGTGTTATTTGGAGAGGCAGGTTGTCAGGATAATGTCTATTAGGTGGCCATGTTACGGATTTAGGGTTGTACCTGGTGGGTTCCTTGATGATTTGTGTGAGATTGAGGGCATCAGCTTAGGATGTAGGACTGGCGGGGTGTTAAGCATATCCCAGTTTAGGTCACCTAACGAACAAACTCTGAAGCTAGGTGGGGAGCGATCAAATTCACAGATTGGTTGTACCAGGGCACAGCTGGGAGATGAGGGGGGTCGGTAGGAAGGACGCAACAGTGAGAGACTTATTTCTTGGAGAGAATAAATTTTTAAAATTAGAAGTTCGAACTGTTTGGCATAGACCTGGAAAGTATGAACAGAATTTGCAGGCTATCTTGCAGTAGACTTGAATCCTCCCCTTTGGCAGTTCTATTCTGAGGAAAGTGTTATAGTTGGGCTATGGAAATCTCAGAATTTTTGGTGCGCTCCTAAGCCAGGATTCGGACAGGCAAGGACATCAGGAATTGGCAAGAGGTGTGCTAAAGCGGTGAGTAAGGCAAACTTAGGGAGGAGGCTTTCTGATGTTGACATGCATGAGGCCAAGGCTTTTTCATCGCAGAAGCTATCAACAAAATGAGGGTGACTGGGGACATGCGGGCCTGGGTGTTACCTTCCACATCCACCTCGAGGAACAAGGAGTAGTAGATAGGAGGGTGCGGCTAAAGGCTATCAAAACTGGGTACGGCAGTAGAAGCGTGTGGGACAAATAGAAGATAAAGAGCACGATTTGATGGGCGTAGCGTAGAAAGATTCTGGGATAGAATGTGCAGACAGGGGTATGGAGGGGCGCGGGTTACTGGCCGACGGCTAGCCATGGCAGCACTGGTGTTGAGTGTATTAAGAGAGAGTGTTATCTCTGGACATGCTGGTGCTCAATGGGTAGAGGTGACACGTCGTGGTGTGTGGGGAGTGGGAATAAGGGGGTATCAGAGGTACGGAGAGACGATGGAGACTAATGGACATTGCAACCAAAACAATGACGAATGAGAACTTGCTGAAGCCTGAACAACAGTAGCAAGCAATGATATTTGAAGCAGAAACATACAAATAAGAGATAGGAGTATTGAGGTCTTGATTGGTAGAGGTAGCATAAATACAAAGGGTTAAGATAACCAGCAGCAATAACAGGGTGCTAGTCTGACACACGCAACAGACACGGGTAAATAGAATGGGCGATGATAGGCCAGAGAGGTCGATGTACTACACACAGAGTCCGCTGGGTTAACAGACAGAGCGACATGATAAAGAACAAATAAAACAGAATGGAAGTACCCGTGAAATTAATGGACAGTCAGCATGCGGATCAGCTATGTGCTCAAGTGATTCAGGTAGTGTCAAGGGGGCCCCGAGTATGGAGCGAGCAGGGCCTCACTAAGCTAGCACGGCGGCGTGTAAGTATAGCTAGCCCGGGCGGAGGTCTGCCAGAACGGAGGGGTCTGCTCAGACGTGGGTTTAGTCGGACAGAGAATACAAGCACAGAGGCAGAATGGATAAGACGAGGTTGTGTGAAATTGGGTAGAGATGTGCTGTGCATAATGGTGCTAAGCTTGTGAGCAGTGGCAAGTGCACTAGCTCCTTCTGCTAGTCCCGGTCAATGGGCTAGCTCGAGACTAGCTAAGGCTAACTGGTGCTTGCTTCGGTGACAGAGGTGTGTAGCTCAGTAGTTAGCTCGTGCGCTAGCTAGCTGTGATGAATACGGTGTAATTGTCAGAGCTTGCGTCAGAACTCGGTGATGTGGTAGAAAAAGAGGTCGTCCTAAGATGTGGGTGAAATCGCGCTGAGTAGCTGGCAGATGGGGCCAGCCGAGGCTGCTCTAAGCGTAACTGGTGCTTGCTTCGGACAGAGGTGATTAGCCAGTAGTAAAANTCTTTTGAGTTGCCACTGTGTGGGAACCTTCCTGAAAGGTAGGAGTTCCCTGAGGAACCTTTTTGAGTTTGCCACTGTGGGGAACCTTCCTGAAAGTAGGAGTTCCCTGAGGAACCTTTTGAGTTGCCACTGTGGGGAACCTTCCTGAAAGGTAGGAGTTCCCTGAGGCCTTTTTGAGTTGCCACTGTGGGAACCTTCCTGAAAAGGTAGGAGTTCCCTGATGAACCTTTTTGAGTTGCCACTGTGGGGAACCTTCCTGAAAGGTAGGAGTTCCCTGAGGAACCTTTTTGAGTTGCCACTGTGGGGAGCCTTCCTGAAAGGTAGGAGTTCCCTGAGGAACCTTTTTGAGTTGCCACTGTGGGGAACCTTCCTGAAAGGTAGGGGTTCCCTGAGGAACCTTTTTGAGTTGCCACTGTGGGGAACCTTCCTGAAAGGTAGGAGTTCCCTGAGGAACCTTTTTGAGGTTGCCACTGTGGGGAACCTTCCTGAAAGGTAGGAGTTCCCTGAGGAACCTTTTTGAGTTGCCACTGTGGGGAACCTTCCTGAAAGGTAGGAGTTCCCTGAGGAACCTTTTTGAGTTGCCACTGTTGGAACCTTCCTGAAAGGTAGGAGTTCCCTGAGGAACCTTTTTGAGTTGCCACTGTGGGGAACCTTCCTGAAAGGTAGGAGTTCCCTGAGGAACCTTTTTGAGTTGCCACTGTGGGGAACCTTCCTGAAAGGTAGGAGTTCCCTGAGGAACCTTTTTGAGTTGCCACTGTGGGGAGCCTCCTTCCTGAAAGGTAGGAGTTCCCTGAGGAACCTTTTTGAAAATGTTTTTTTTTCTTAGAGGTATCATTTTTAACCCTTTTATTACTATAATAATAATAATTATATAACAAATGTTGGTTAATATCCATATAATAACATAAAACATTAATGTAAGAATTTTTATATTGGCTAAAGTAAAGAAAAACTGCAAGGAGAGGAAAAGATGATGTAAAACAGGGAACAAGCACTGTAGAGCAACTAGGATCTAGAGCTAAGACAAAAGGCTAGAATCATTACTGACTAATCAGGAATTACAACCTGGCAGCGTGGAGATGGCAGGAATGTCCATTTCTCTACCATAACCCACCTCCAAAGTTGTTTTAGAGAATTTGACAGTTCGTCAAACCGGGCCTCACCACCGCAGACCACATGTATCCACGCCAGCCCAGGACCTCCACATCCGGCTTTTTGTAGGATGGTCTGAGACCAGTCATCCAGACCGCTGATGAAACTGTGGAATCGTCTGAGACCAGTCATCCGGACAGCTGATGAAACTGGGGGATCGTCTGAGACCAGTCATCCGGACAGCTGATGCAACTGGGGGATGGTCTGAGACCAGTCACCTGGACAGCTGATGAAACTAGGGGATGGTCTGAGACCAGTCATCCGGACAGCTGATGAAACTGGGGGATCGTCTGAGACCAGTCATCCGGACAGCTGATGAAACTGGGGGATGGTCTGAGACCAGTCATCCGGACAGCTGATGAAATTGGGGGTTTGAACAACTGAAGACTTTCTGCACGAGCGGATTGCTGAACAGAGTTCCCCATGGTGGCAGTGGGTTATGGTATGGGCAGTCATATGCTACGGACAATGAACACATTTTAATTTTATCAACCGCAATTTCAATGAACAGAAATACCGTGACGAGATCCTGAGGACCATTGTAGTTCCATTCATCCGCCGCCATCACCTCATGTTTCAGCATGATAATGCACGGTCCCATGTCGCAAGGTTCTGTACACAATTCCTGGAAGCTGAAAATGTCCAAGTTCTTTCATTGCCTGCACCCATTGAGCATGTTTGGGATGCTCTGGATCAACGCATACGACAGCGGGTTCCGCCAATATCCATCAAGTTCGTACCGCCATTGAAAAAGAGTGGGACAACATTACACAGGCCACAATCAACAGCCCGATTAACTCTATGAAAAGGAGATGTGTTGGGCTGCATGAGACAAATCACACCAGATACAAAACACGCCTCCCTGTCCCCATACACCAGGTGTGGGTCCTGTCCCCATACAGCAGGTGGGGTCCTGTCCCCATACACCATGTGGGAGCCTGTCCCCTTACACCATGTGGGGGTCCTGTCCCCATACACCATGTGGGGGTCCTGTCCCCTTACACCATGTGGGGGTCCTGTCCCCATACACCATGTGGGGGTCCTGTCCCCATACACCATGTGGGAGCCTGTCCCTCCCTGTTTTTAGTGTGGACTGAGACATCTCTGGAGTCTTCGTATAGATGTATGTCTTCAGGTCTTCTGGTCCTCTGTTTTGTGGTGGACTGAGACATTCTAGGAGTCTCTATAGATGTATGTCTTCGAGTCTTCAGGTCCTCTGTTTTAGTGGTGGACTGAGACATCTCTAGGAGTCTTATAGATGTATGTCTTACAGGTCTTCAGGTCCTCTGTTTTAGTGGTGGACTGAGACATCTCTAGGAGTCTCTATAGATGTATGTCTTCAGGTCTTCTGGTCCTCTGTTTTGTGGTGGACTGAGACATCTCTAGGAGTCTCTAGATGTATGTCTTCAGGTCTTCAGGTCCTCTGTTTTAGTGGTGGACTGAGACATCTCTTTAGGAGTCTCTAAGATGTATGTCTTCAGGTCTTCTGGTCCTCTGTTTTAGTGGTGACTGAGACATCTCTAGGATGTCTCTATAGATGTACTGTTCAGGTCTTCTGTCCTCTGTTTTAGTGGTGGACTGAGACATCTCTAGGAGTCTCTGAATGTATGTCTTCAGGTTTTCTGGGTCCTCGTGTTTTTAGTGGTGGACTGAGACACTCTAGGAGTCTCTAGATGTATGTCTTCAGGTCTTCTGGTCCTCTGTTTAGTGGTGGACTGAGACATTCTAGGAGTCTCTATAGATGTATGTCTAGGTCTTCTGGTCCTCTTTTTAGTGGTGGACTGAGCACTCTAGAGTCCTCTAGATGTATGTCCTTCAGGTCTTCTGGTCTCTGTTTTAGTGGTGAACTGAGACATCTCTAGGAGTCTCTATAGATGTATGTTTCAGGTCTTCTGGTCCCTGTTTTTAGTGGTGGACTGAGAATCTCTAGGAGTCTCTAGATGTATGTCTCGGTCTTCTGGTCCTCTGCTTTAGTGGTGGACCTGAGACATCTCTAGGAGTCGCTATAGATGTGTGTCTTCAGTCTTCAGGTCCTCTGTTTTAGGTGGTGGACTGAGACTCTCTCGGAGTCTCTAGATGTATGTCTTTCAGGTCTCTGGTCCTCTGTTTAGTGGTGGACTGAGAACATCTCTAGGAGTCTCTATAGATGTATGTTCTCAGGTCTTCTGGTCTTGATTTTAGTGGTGGACTGGAGACTCTCTAGAGTCTCACTAAAGATGTATGTCTTCAGGTTCTTCTCGGTCCTCTGTTTAGTGGGTGGACTGAGACATCTCTAGGAGTCTCTAGATGTATGTTCTCAGGTCTTTCTGGTCCTCTGCTTTAGTGGTGGACTGAGACATCTCTAGGAGTCGCTATAGATGTGTGTCTTCAGGTCTTCAGGTCCTCTGTTTTAGTGGTGGACTGAGACATCTCCTAGGAGTCTCTAGATGTTGTCTTTCAGGTCTTCTGGTCCTCTGTTTTAGTGGTGGACTGAGACATCTCTAGGAGTCTCTTAGAGTATGTCTTCGGTCTTCTGGTCCTATGATTTTAGTGGTGGACTGAGACATCTCTAGGAGTCTCTAATGATGTTGTCTTCAGGTTTCTGGTCCTCTGTTTAGTGGTGACTGAGACTATCTCTAGGAGTCTCTTTAGATGTTGTCTTCAGGTCTTTGCCTCTGTTAGTGGTGGACTGAGATCTCTAGGAGTCTCTATAGATGTGTGTCTTCAGGTCTTCAGGTCTCTGTTTAGTGGTGGACTGAGACATCTAGGAGTCTCTAGATGTATGTCTCAGGTCTTCTGGTCTCTGTTGCTGTTTTAATGGTGGGTCGGAACATCCCACTCTTTTATGGGGTCAAATTGATCTGTTTAGGTCAGCATTAAAAGGGGTCCACTTAAAGAATACAATGACCCCCTTTTTTTTATTGACTGAGATATACACTGGACATTCCATCCTCGGATATCCTAGGATGACCCCCCTGAGGACTATTTTTAAAAGGTTAAAGGTTAGACAGGTTTAACAGTTGTTTCAATGACACACCATACACACACACGCACACACACACACACACACACACACACATACATACACATACACATGTAACACATCGAACCAATGTTTTTGAGTAGATAGAGAGAGAGATGAACGATCGGGGAGACAGACAGAGACAGAGATTTCATTAAAGTGAGTAGGCTTCCACTATTAAAGTGACTGATTCATGTAATGTTACTAGTACAGAGGGCAGCAGTTCTAAGGTGCAGGGTTGAGTAACCCAGTGATCATGTCTATGTACATAGGACAGCAACTTCTAAGGTGCAGGGTCGAGTAACAGGTGTGGCCGACTAGTGATGGCTGTTAACAGTCTAATGGCCTTGAGATAGAAGCTGTTTTTTCAGTCTCTCGGTCCCAGCTTTGATGCACATGTCTGACCTCTCCTTCATGTAGTCCAATGAGGGTAACATCATGTAGCTCAATGGAGGGGATGCATCATGAAGTCCAATGAGGGGATCACATCATGTAGTCCAATGGAGGGGATCACATCATTGTGTCCAATAGAGGGGATCACATCATGTAGTCCAATGGAGGGGATCGCATCATGTAGTCTAATGGAGGGGATCACATCATGTAGTCCAATGGAGGGGATCCACATCATGTAGTCCATATGGAGGGATCGCATCATGTAGTCTAAATGGAGGGCATCACATCATGTTAATGGAGGGGATACATCATGTAGTCCAATGAGGGGTCATCATGTAGTCCAATGGAGGGGGTCACATCATGTAGTCCAATGGAGGGGTCACACTCATGTAGTTCAATGGAGGGGGTCACATCATGTAGTCATGGAGGGGGTCACTCATGTTAGTCAATGGAGGGAATGCACATCTGTAGTCCATGGAGGGGATCGCATAATGTAGTCCAATGGGGGGGTCACATCATGTCTCAATGGAGGGGATCACATCATGTAGTCCAATGGTAGGGGATCACATCATGTAGTCCAATGGAGGGATCAATCATGTAGTCCAATGGAGGGGATCACATCATGTAGTTCAATGGAGGGGATCGCATCATGTAGTCAATGGAGGGGATCACATCAGTAGTCCAATGGAGGGGATCACATCATGTTGTCCAATTAGAGGGGATCACATCATGTAGTCCATGAGGGGATCGCATCATGTAGTCTAATGGAGGGGATCACATCATGTAGTCCACTGGAGGGATCACATCATGTAGTCCAATGGAGGGGATCGCATCATGTAGCTAATGGAGGGCATCCACATCATGTAGTTCATGGAGGGGATCACATCATGTAGTCCAATGGAGGGTCACATCATGTGTCCAATGGAGGGGGTACATCATGTAGTCCAATGGAGGGGGTCACATCAGAGTTCAATGGAGGGTCACATCATGTAGTCCAATGACGGGGTCACATCATGTAGTCAATGAGGGGATCAACATCATGTAGTCCAAGGAGGGGAATCGCATAATGTAGTCCAATGGAGGGGGTCACATCATGTACTCCAATGGAAGGGGATCACATCATGTAGCCAATGGAGGGACACATCATCGTAGTCCAATGATGGAGGAATCACATCAATGTAGTCCAATGGAGGGGATCAATCATGTAAGTCCAATGGAGGGGATCGCATCATGTAGCCAATCGAGGGGATCACATCATGTGTCAATGGAGGGGTCACATCATGTAGTCCAATGGAGGGGTAACACATCATTGTAGTCCAATGGAGGGGATCACATATGTCAGTCTAATGGAAGGGGATCACATCATGTAGTTCCACTGTAGGGGATCATCATCATGTAGTCCCAATGGAGGGGATCACATCATGTAGTCTAAGGAGAGGATCACATCATGTAGTCTAATGGAAGAGGATCACATCATGTAGTATGACAGGGGATCAATCATGTAGTCCATGGAGGGATCACGTTCATATGTAGTCCAATTGGAGGGTGTCATCACATCATGGTAGTCCAATGGAGGGAGTCACATATGTAGTCCAATGGAGGGGATCTGCATCAATGTAGTCCAGATGGGGGGTACATCATGTAGTCCAATGGAGGGATCGCATCATGTTCGTCCGAAGGGGATCACATCATGTAGTCCAGATGGAGGATCAAATCTATGTAGTCCATGGAGGGGGTCACATCATGTAGTCCATGATGGGGGTACACGAGTCATGGGTCAATCATGTAGTCCAATGGAGGGGATCACATCATTAGTCCAATGGGGGGACTCACATCAATGTAGTCTAATGGAGGGGATCACATCATGTAGTCTAATGGGGGATTTCACCATCATGTAGTCTAATGGAGGGGATCACATCATGTAGTCCAATGGAGGGGATCACATATGTAGTCCAATGGGGGGATCACATCATGTAGTCCAATGGAGGTATAATCATGTAGTCCAATGGAGGGATATCACATACATGTAGTCCAATGGAGGGTCACATAATGTGTGTCCAATGGAGGGGATCACTCATGTAGTCCAATGGAGGGATCACATCATGTAGTCCAATGGAGGGGACATCATGTAGTCCAATGGAGGGGGATCGCATCATGTAGTCCAATGGAGGGGGTCACATCACGTAGTCCAATGGAGGGGGTCACATCTGTAGTCCATGGAGGGGTCACATATGTGTCCAATGGAGGGGATCACATCATGTAGTCAATAAGGGGGTCACATCATGTAGTCCAATGGGAGGGGTCACATCATGTAGTCCAATGGAGGGGGTCACATCATGTAGTCCAATGAGGGGTCACGATCACTGTAGTCCAATGGAGGGATCACTAGACTGAACTCAAAAGAAATAAATACTTTTTTAATTGACATTTTCTAGTCAAACGACAGAGGTAACTGCAAAAATGGTGAATCACTTCACTGCCTCTATACCATGTTACTGATCAGAGTGTTTCTTGCTGACATCACAACCCAGTTGTCATTGAAATACACACACTGAAAGGAAACAGTAAATCTAGATCAGATGACTGCAGGCTGGAAATAGAGTGTCTTCACAGACCTTCTGAAGTGGTGAACTGGGACACTAGGGGAAACCAGATGTTCAGACAGCAGCAATGATCCAACCCTGAGATTGTATTGAGAGAAAACAACTCAGCATTGAGTAGCATATGGGGATTGAAACCGTTATGGGCTTATCATTGAGAGATTGTATACCCTTTGTGCTGAGGGTGATCATTGGATGGCTCATCTTGATGCAAAGCACAGGACGAACACAGAGGTACACAGAACGTAATTTCACTTAATACTGAGTACTTCACCTTGACAATTTGACAAAAATAATGTATTGAACACAGTATCGGATTCTCAGCTCACAGTAGTTGGAAACCAGCGCCACGATAAACCACACAGAAGAGGTGCTGGGGCGATAATGGTAGCTAGCTAGCGTACAACCGATAAAAACAGAAGAAGGTGCTGGGCGACAACGTGCTAGCTAGCCGTACACGAAAACCAAGAAGAAGGTGCTGGGGCGACCGGTAGCTAGCTAGCCGTACACCGATTAACCAACAGAAGAAGGTGCTGGGGTGACAACGGTAGCTAGCTAGCCATTCACGGTTCAGGTGTTCTTCGTCCCGCTTGTCTCTGCATCGTTTTCCCACAGTTCTGTTAACGAAGGCGAGAGCAGGTAGGGCGAGATCTCGAATGGACGTTGTCCTTTTACTTGTGCAGTCGCAAAAACCACCAAGCACTATGAAGAAACTAGCTCTCACGAGGACCGCCACTGGAAAGGAATACCTCTGCTGCTGAGGATAAGTTAATTAGAGTTACCAGCCTCAGAAATTGCAGCCCAAATAAATACTTCACAGAGTTAAAAAAACACACGTCTCAACATCAACTGTTCAGAGGAGACTGCATCAATCAGACCTTCATGGTCGAATTGCTGCAAAGAAACCACTACTAAAGGAAACCAATAAGAAGWATAGAATTGCTTGGGCCAAGAAACACGAGCAATGGACATTAGAGTGGGGGAATTTTGCCTTTTGGTCTGCAGTCCAAATGTGAGATGTTTGGTTTCAACCGCTGTGTCTTTGTGAGAAGCTGTGTGGGTGAACGGATGATCTCCACATGTGTATTTCCCACCATAAAGCATGGATGAGGAGGTGTTATGGTGTGGGGGTGCTTTGCTAGTGACACTGCCTGTGATTTATTTAGAATTCAAGGCACACTAAACCAGCATGGCTACCACAGCATTCTGCAGCGATACGCCGTCCCATCTGGTTTGGGCTAGTYGGACTATCATTTGTTTTTCAACAGGACAATGACCTCCAGGCTGTGTAAGGGCTATTTTACCAAGAAGGAMAGTGATAGAGTGCTGCATCAGATGACCTGGCCTCCACAATCCCCCGACTTCAACCAAAGTGAGATGGTTTGGGATGAGTCGGACCGCAGAGTGAAGGAAAAGCAGCCAAAAAGTGCTCAGCATATGTGGGAACTCCTTCAAGACTTTTGGAAAAACATTCCAGGTGAAGCTGGTTGAGAGAACGCCAAGAGTGGGCAAAGCAGTCATGAAGGCAAAAGGTGGCTATTTGAAGATCCTCAAATATAAAATATATTTTAACACTTTTTTGGTTATATCATAATTCCATTTGTGTTATTTCATACTTTTMATGTCTTCACTATTATTCTACAATGTAGAAAATAGTAAGAATAAATAAAAACCCTTGAATGAGTAGGTGATCTAAAACTTTTGACCGGTAGTGTATATATAAATATGTATAGTTAGATAAAAAGTCATCATATGGTAAATTCAACTCACCTTGAAAATGCTCCATGATGAATAAAGAATTCTAGGAGTCTCTTTAGATGTGTGTCTTCAGGTCTTCTGTCCCTGTTTTTAGTGTGGACTGAGACATCTCTGGAGTCTTCGTATAGATGTATGTCTTCAGGTCTTCTGGTCCTCTGTTTTGTGTGGACTGAGACATCTCTAGGAGTCTCTATAGATGTATGTCTTCAGTCTTCAGTCCTCTGTTTTAGTGGTGGACTGAGACATCTCTAGGAGTCTCTATAGATGTATGTCTTACAGGTCTTCAGGTCCTCTGTTTTAGTGGTGGACTGAGACATCTCTAGGAGTCTCTATAGATGTATGTCTTCAGGTCTTCTGGTCCTCTGTTTTGTGGTGGACTGGACATCTCTAGGAGTCTCTAGATGTATGTCTTCAGGTCTTCAGGTCCTCTGTTTTAGTGGTGGACTGAGAATCTCTTTAGGAGTCTCTAAGATGTATGTCTTCAGGTCTTCTGGTCCTCTGTTTTAGTGGTGGACTGAGACATCTCTAGGAGTCTCTATAGATGTACTGTCTCAGGTCTTCTGTCCTCTGTTTTAGTGGTGGACTGAGACATCTCTAGGAGTCTTGAATGTATGTCTTCAGGTTTCTGGTCCTCGTGTTTTTAGTGTGGACTGAGACACTCTTAGGAGTCTCTAGATGTATGTCTTCAGGTCTTCTGGTCCTCTGTTTAGTGGTGGACTGAGACATTCTAGGAGTCTCTATAGATGTATGTCTTCAGGTCTTCTGGTCCTCTGTTTTAGTGGTGGACTGAGACATCTCTAGGAGTCCTCTAGATGTATGTCCTCAGGTCTTCTGGTCCTCTGTTTTAGTGGTGAACTGAGACATCTCTAGGAGTCTCTATAGATGTATGTTTCAGGTCTTCTGGTCCTCTGTTTTAGTGTGGACTGAGACATCTCTAGGAGTCTCTAGATGTATGTCTTCAGGTCTTCTGGTCCTCTGCTTTAGTGTGGACTGAGACATCTCTAGGAGTCGCTATAGATGTGTGTCTCAGTCTCAGGTCCTCTGTTTTAGGTGGTGGACTGAGACATCTCTAGGAGTCTCTAGATGTATGTCTTCAGGTCTCTGGTCCTCTGTTTTAGTGGTGGACTGAGACATCTCTAGGAGTCTCTATAGATGTATGTCTTCAGGTCTTCTGGTCCTATGATTTAGTGGGTGACTGAGAATCTCTAGGAGTCTCCTATAGATGTATGTCTTCAGGTCTTCTGGTCCTCTGTTTAGTGGTGGACTGAGACATCTCTAGGAGTCTCTAGATGTATGTTTCAGGTCTTCTGGTCCTCTGCTTTAGTGGTGGACTGAGACATCTCTAGGAGTCGCTATAGATGTGTGTCTTCAGGTCTTCAGGTTCCTTGTTTTAGTGGTGGACTGAGACATCTCTAGGAGTCTCTAGATGTATGTCTTCAGGTCTTCTGGTCCTCTGTTTTAGTGGTGGACTGAGACATCTCTAGGAGTCTCTATAGATGTATGTCTTCAGGTCTTCTGGTCCTATGATTTAGTGGTGGACTGAGACATCTCTAGGAGTCTCTAAGATGTATGTCTTCAGGTCTTCTGGTCCTCTGTTTTAGTGGTGACTGAGACATCTCTAGGAGTCTCTTTAGATGTGTGTCTTCAGGTCTTCTGGTCCTCTGCTTAGTGGTGGACTGAGATCTCTAGGAGTCTCTATAGATGTGTGTCTTCAGGTCTTCAGGTCCTCTGTTTAGTGGTGGACTGAGACATCTCTAGGAGTCTCTAGATGTATGTCTTCAGGTCTTCTGGTCCTCTGTTTGCTGTTTTAATGGTGGGTCGAGACATCCCACTCTTTTATGGGGTCAAATTGATCTGTTTAGGTCAGCATTAAAAGGGGTCCACCTTAAAGAATACAATGACCCCCTTTTTTTTATTGACTGAGATATACACTGGACATTCCATCCTCGGATATCCTAGGATGACCCCCCTGAGGACTATTTTTAAAAGGTTAAAGGTTAGACAGGTTTAACAGTTGTTTCAATGACACACCATACACACACACACACACACACACACACACACACACACACATACATACACATACACACTAACCATCGAACCAATGTTTTCTGAGTAGATAGAGAGAGAGATGAACAGATCGGGGAGACAGACAGAGACAGAGATTTCATTAAAGTGAGTAGGCTTCCACTATTAAAGTGACTGATTCCATGTTATGTATAGTACAGAGGGCAGCAGTTCTAAGGTGCAGGGTTAGTAACCGTGATTCATGTCTATGTACATAGGACAGCAACTTCTAAGGTGCAGGGTCGAGTAACAGGTGGTGGCCGACTAGTGATGGCTGTTTAACAGTCTAATGGCCTTGAGATAGAAGCTGTTTTTCAGTCTCTCGGTCCCAGCTTTGATGCACATGTTGACCTCTCCATCATGTAGTCCAATGGAGGGTAACATCATGTAGCTCAATGGAGGGATCGCATCATGAAGTCCAATGGAGGGGATCACATCATGTAGTCCAATGGAGGGGATCACATCATTGTGTCCAATAGAGGGGATCACATCATGTAGTCCAATGGAGGGGATCGCATCATGTAGTCTATGGAGGGGATCACATCATGTAGTCCAATGGAGGGGATCCCATCATGTAGTCCAATGGAGGGGATCGCATCATGTAGTCTAATGGAGGGCATCACATCATGTTAATGGAGGGGATACATCATGTAGTCCAATGGAGGGGGTCACATCATGTAGTCCAATGGAGGGGTCACATCATGTAGTCCAATGGAGGGGTCACATCATGTAGTTCAATGGAGGGGGTCACATCATGTAGTCAATGGAGGGGGTCACATCATGTTAGTCCAATGGAGGGATCACATCATGTAGTCCTGGAGGGGATCGCATAATGTAGTCCAATGGGGGGGTCACATCATGTACTCAATGGAGGGGATCACATCATGTAGTCCAATGGAGGGGATCACATCATGTAGTCCAATGGAGGGATCATCATTAGTCCAATGGAGGGGATCACATCATGTAGTTCAATGGAGGGGATCGCATCATGTAGTCCAATGGAGGGGATCACATCATGTAGTCCAATGGAGGGGATCACATCATGTTGTCCAATAGAGGGGATCACATCATGTAGTCCAATGGAGGGGATCGCATCATGTAGTCTAATGGAGGGGATCACATCATGTAGTCCATGGAGGGGATCACATCATGTAGTCCAATGGAGGGGATGCATCATGTAGTCTAATGGAGGGCATCCCATCAGTAGTTCATGGAGGGGATCACATCATGTAGTCCAATGGAGGGTCACATCATGTAGTCCAATGAGGGGGTCACATCATGTAGTCCAATGGAGGGGGTCACATCATGAGTTCAATGGAGGGGTCACATCATGTAGTCCAATGGAGGGGTCACATCATGTAGTCAATGGAGGGGATCACATCATGTAGTCCAATGGAGGGGATCGCATAATGTAGTCCAATGGAGGGGTCACATCATGTACTCCAATGGAGGGGATCACATCATGTAGTCCAATGGAGGGATCACATCATGTAGTCCAATGGAGGGGATCACATCATGTAGTCCAATGGAGGGGATCAATCATGTAGTCCAATGGAGGGATCCATCATGTAGTCCAATGAGGGGATCACATCATGTAGTCAATGGAGGGGTCACATCATGTAGTCCAATGGAGGGGTACAATCATGTAGTCCAATGGAGGGGATCACATCATGTGTCAATGGAGGGATCACATCATGTAGTCCAATGTAGGGGATCACATCATGTAGTCCAATGGAGGGGATCACATCATGTAGTCAATGGAGAGGATCACATCATGTAGTCAATGGAGAGGATCACATCATGTAGTCATGAAGGGGTCAATCATGTAGTCCAATGGAGGGATCACATCATGTAGTCCAATGGAGGGGTCCATACATCATGTAGTCCAATGGAGGGATCACATCATGTAGTCCAATGGAGGGGATCCCATCATGTAGTCCAATGGAGGGGTACATCATGTAGTCCAATGGAGGGATCCATCATGTGTCCGAAGGGGATCACATCATGTAGTCCAATGGAGGATCAATCATGTAGTCCAATGGAGGGGGTCACATCATGTAGTCCATGGAGGGGGTCACATCATGTAGTCCAATGGAGGGGATCACATCATGTAGTCCAATGGAGGGGATCACATCATGTAGTCCAATGGAGGGGATCACATCATGTAGTCTAATGGAGGGGATCACATCATGTAGTCTAATGGAGGGATCACTCATGTAGTCTAATGGAGGGGATCACATCATGTAGTCCAATGGAGGGGATCCACATTGTAGTCCAATGGAGGGGATCACATCATGTAGTCCAATGGAGGGTATAATCATGTAGTCCAATGGAGGGATCACATCATGTAGTCCAATGGAGGGTCACATAATGTGTGTCCAATGGAGGGGATCACATCATGTAGTCCAATGAGGGATCACATCATGTAGTCCAATGGAGGGGATCACATCATGTAGTCCAATGGAGGGGATCGCATCATGTAGTCCAATGGAGGGGTCACATCATGTAGTCCAATGGAGGGGGTCACATCATGTAGTCCAATGGAGGGGATCACATCATGTAGTCCAATGGAGGGGATCACATCATGTAGTCCAAGATAGGGGGATCACATCATGTAGTCCAATGGAGGGGTCACATCATGTAGTCCAATGGAGGGGTCACATCATGTAGTCCAATGAGGGGGTCACATCATGTAGTCCAATGGAGGGATCACTAGACCTGAACTCAAAGAAAAATAAAATACTTTTTAATTGACATTTTCTAGTCAAACGACAGAGGTAACTGCAAAAAATGGTGAATCACTGTCACTGCCTCTAATAACATGTTACTGATCAGAGTGTTTTCTTGCTGACATCACAACACAGGTTGTCATTGGAAATACACACACTGAAAAGGAAAACAGTAAATCTAGGATCAGATGACTGCAGGCTGGAAATAGAGTGTCTTCACAGACCTTCTGGAAGTGGTGAACTGGGACAACTAGGGGAAACCAGATGTTCAGACAGCAGCAATGATCCAACCCTGAGATTGTATTGAGAGAAAACAACTCAGCATTGAGTAGCATTATGGGGATTGAAAACGTTATGGGCTTATCATTGAGAGATTGTATACACCCTTTGTGCTGAGGGTGACATCTTGGATGGCTCATCTTGACTGCAAAGCCACCAGGAAACGACACGAGAGGTACACAGAACGTAATTTCACTTAATACTGAGTACCTTCACCTTGACAATATGACAAAAATAATGTATTGAACACAGTATCGGATTCTCAGCTCACAGTAACGTTGGAAACCAGCCGCCACCGATAAACCACACAGAAGAAGGTGCTGGGGCGATAATGGTAGCTAGCTAGCCGTACACCGATAAACCAACAGAAGAAGGTGCTGGGGCGACAACSGTAGCTAGCTAGCCGTACACCAGTAAACCAACAGAAGAAGGTGCTGGGGCGACAACGGTAGCTAGCTAGCCGTACACCGYTWAACCAACAGAAGAAGGTGCTGGYGTGACAARGGTAGCTAGCTAGCCATTCAACGGTATACAGTGTTCTTCGTCCCAGCCTGTCTGGCATCGTTTTCCCACAGTTCTGTTAACGAAGGCGAGAGCAGGTAGGCGGGATCGAAGGACGTTGTCTTTTACTTAAATCAAACCCAGTCGGGGGCTGGGAAGATGGGGGCCCTGTCCCCAAACAGCAGGTGGTGGTCCTGTCCCCATACAGCAGGTGGGGGGCCTGTCCCCATACAGCAGGTGGGGGTCCTGTCCCCATACAGCAGGAAGGGGCCTGTCCCCATACAGCAGGTGGGGGTCCTGTCCCCATACAGCAGGAAGGGGCCTGTCCCCATACAGCAGGTGGGGGGGGCCTGTCCCCATACAGCAGGTGGGGTGCCTGTCCCCAAACAGCAGGCGGGGGTCCTGTTAACATACAACATGTGGGGGTCCTGTCCCCATACAGCAGGTGAGGGGCCTGTCAACATACAACATGTGGGGGTAATGTCCCCATACAGCAGGTGGGGGTCCTGTCAACATACAACANGATGCACCTGTACTCTCCTTCTGGATGATAGTGGGGTGAACAGGAAGTGACTAGGGTGGTGAGGATGCACCTGTACTCTCCTTCTGGATGATAGTGGGGTGAACAGGAAGTTACTAGGGTGGTGCGGATGCACCTGTACTCTCCTTCTGGATGATAGCGGGTTGAACAGGAAGTGACTCGGGTGGTGATGATGCACCTGACCTCTCCTTCTGGATGATAGTGAGGTGAACAGGCAGTGACTCGGGTGGTGATGATCTTATTGGCCTTCCTGTGACATTGGGTGCTGTAGGTGTCCTGGAGGGCAGGCAGTGTGCCCACGGTGATGCAGTAGGCAGACCGCACCACCCTCTGGTTGTGTTTCGGAGGATGCAAGGCTCTCGACAGTCGCCTCTTGTATACACACCTTTTTTGCTGATGGTGGACATCTTGGTTGGCTCATCTTGACTGCACTGCACAGGACGAACAAATTACACAGAACGTAATTTCACTTAATACTGAGTACCTTCACCTTGACAATATGACACAAATAATGTATTGAACCCAGTACCGGTTTCTCAGCTCACAATAACGTTGGATACCAGTCGCCACCAATAAACCAACAGAAGAAGGTGCTGGAGTGACAACGGTAGCTAGCTAGTCGTACACCGGTATACAGGGTCCTTCATCCCCGCCTGTCTGGAATTGTTTTCCCACAGTTCTGTTAACGAAGGCGAGAGCAGGTAGGCGGGATCGCAGGATGTTGTCTTTTAATTAAATCAAACCCAGTCGGGGGCTGGGAAGGTGGGGGTCCTGTCCCCATACAGAAGGTGGGGGGCCTGTCCCCATACACCATGTGGGGTTCCTGTGCCCATACAGCAAACAAAAAACTCAGAGCTGGTTTAAACTCTGGTTTGGAACCAATGGGGTCATTGGTATGCTAGCTACAACATGTAATAATTGACCAGAGGTAATTGACATTAGCTAGCTAGCAAAATCTTCCTTGACATTCTTCTCCCTAAAGAATGCAGAACAGGGACTACCACTTAGCAGGAGTTTGTTGTGTAAATTTCGAGAAACAGCAAGTGTTTCCAGCAAGTGTTGTTGTGTAGCTACCAGTCTGTCCTAGAATGGGTTGTTGATGTGGGTGGTAGAAGCTGTTCAGAGACCCTTCCTAGAATGGGTTGTTGATGTGGGTGGTAGAAGCTGTTCAGAGACCCTTCCTAGAATGGGTTGTTGATGTGGGTGGTTGTAGTCATGCAGAAGCTATTGATAATAAGAGGGCGCCAGCATATTTTCGCCTTCAGGTTCCTCCAAGAACCATTTATGATAAGAAAGGTTAAAATATGAATCCATTGATTAGGAAAGGTTCCCAGAGGAACTCTAAACATGAAAAGGTTCTTGTAAGAATATTTTTTACATTTCAATTTTCCAAACTGAACCCCTAATTATTTACATTTTTAATTATATTTTTTATTTAACTGGGCAAGTCAGTTCTTATATAATATAATAATAAAACGTTCTTATTTACAATGACGGCCTACCCCGGCCAAACCTGGACGACGCTGGGCCAATTGTATGTCGCCCTATGGGACGCCCAATCACGGCCGGTTGGGATACAACCTGGATTCTTAGTGTGTTCTTCTGAAATAGATTTTCTTCGTGTCATGTTTCTTTAGACCTGTCTAAAATAAATAAATAGTTATTGTGATGGTGTAGAATATATTACATGGAGTTATTGTGATGGTGTAGAATATATTACATGGAGTTATTGTGATGGTGTAGAATATATTACTGGTGTGGGTTTCACCCCTAATAACATGCTAAGATCCATTGCCTATCTGTGTACACAATGGACTATTACTGTTGTAGGGGATCTTACCACTGTAGCTCATCCACTGTCTAAAGTCTGTACGTAAACCACTACCTGTAAGTACTGACGAGGGGGAAATACATTACATGTATCCAAATGGAGGGGAATCACATCAATGTAGTCCAATGAGAGGGGATCACATCATGTAGCTCAATGGAGGGATCGCATTCATGTAGTCCAATGGAGCGGTGACATCATGTAGGTCAATGGAGTCAGGTATCACATTCATCGTTAGTCCAATGAGGGGATCCATATTATGAGGATCACATCGTAGTCCAATGGAGGGGTCAATTCCATGGTCCATGAGGTCACTAGTAGTCCAATGGAGGGATCACATACTCACTGTAGTCCTAATGGGGGATCCACATCATGTTGTCCATGAAGGGATCACAACTTCATGTAGTCCAATGGAGGGGATCGCATCATGTAGTTCCATGGGTCAATTGTTCATGGAGGGTATTCCATCATGTAGTCCAACATGGAGGGGATCGCACGTTCATTTGTAGTCCAATTGGGGGGTCACATCATGTAGTCCACCCAACTAGCTGTCCAATTGGATGGACCCTCATGTCATAGTCAATAGTAGTCTCATATGGAGGGGAATCACATCATGTAAAGTCAATGGAGAGGGTCACATATCTATGTAGTCCCAATGGAGAGATCAGAATGGCGAGGATCACATCATGTAGTCCACATGGAGGGGTCACATTCATGCTTAGTCCAATGGGGCGGCTCACCTGATCATGTATCCAATGGAGGGGATCACTAGACCTGTGAACTCATCAAGAGAAAATAAAATACTTTTTAATTAGACACCTTTTCTAGTCAAAACGACAGAGGGTAACTGCAAAAAAATGCGTGAATCACTGTCACTGCCTCTAATAACATGTTTACTCGATCAGAGCTGTTTTCTTGCTGAGCATCACAACACAGGTCTGTCATTGTAATATAACACACTGAAAAGGAAACCAGTAAATCTTAAGGATTAGATGACTGCAGGCTGAAATTAGAGTGGTCTTCACAGACCTTCTGGAAGTGGTGAACTGGGACAACTAGGGGAAACCAGCATGTTCAAGACAGCAAGCAATGAATCCAACCCCGGAGATTGTATGAGAGAAAAAACTCAGCATTGCAAGTAGGCATTATGGGGGAATTGAAAACGTTATGGGCTTCATCATTGAGAGATTGTAATACACCCTTGTGCTGAGGTGGACATTACTTTGATGGACTCCATCTTGACCTGCATAAAGCCCATCAGGAACGAACACAGAGGCTACACAGAACGTAATTTCACTTAATACTTGACAGTTAACCTTCACGCTTGACAGTATGACAAAATAATGGTATTGAACACAGTATCGCCGATTCTCAGCTCACAGTAACGTTGGAAAGCCACCTGCCACCGATAAGACCACACAGCAAGAGGTGCTGCGGGCGATAATAGCTAGCTAGTAGCCGTAACACCGATAATCACCAACAGAAGAACCAGGTGCTGGGCTGACAACGGTAAGCTAGCTAGCCGTACACCAGTAAACCTAACAGAAAGAAGGTGCTGGCGGCGACAACGGTAGCTAGCTAGCCCGTACTACCGAGTTACCAACAGTAAGAAGGTGCTGGAGTGACAACTGTAGCTGCTAGCCATTCAACGGTATTCAGTGCTTCTTCGTGCCCAGCCTGTCTGGCATCGTTTTCCCACACGTTCGTTACGAAGGCGGCAGAGCAGGTAGCGCGGATCGTAAGGACGTTGTCTTTTACTTAAATCAAACACCAGTCGGGGGTTGGGAAGGATGGGGGTCCCCTTGTCCCAATAACAGCAGGTTGTGTGGTCCTGTCCCCATACGCGCAGGTGGGTGGGCCTGTTCCTCATAACAGCAGGTGGGGTTCCTGTCCCACATACAGCACGGCAAGGGGCCCTGTCCCATACAGCAAGCAGGTGGGGTCCTGTCCTCATCGCAGGGTGTTCCCCATAAGCAGGGCGGGGCCTGTCCCCATACAGCAGTGGTGGTGCTCCAAACAGAGGCGGAGGTCCTGTACTACACATCGATCCGCCAAGGCAGCGTGGGGGTCACATAATCAACACTTCGAGGGTACGCATCCCCAGCAGGCAGGTGGGCGTCCTGTTAACATACATACATGTGGGGGTCCTGTCCCCATACAGCAGGTGTAGGGCCGGTCAACATCGACAACATGTGGGGTCCAATGTCCCCTTAACAGAGTGTGGGGTCCTGTCAACAAACACATGTGGCGGTACCTGTCCCCATACAGCCAGCGTGGAGCGCCTGTCAACATACAACATGTGGGGGTCCTGGTCCCCATTACAGCAGGTGGGGCGGCCTGTTCACATACACACTGTCCCTGTCCACAGGCAGGATACGCTGTCCCACCATGTGACAATGTCCCTGGAAAGAGGGGGGCCTGTTCCCATACATGCAGGTGGGGGTCCTGCTTCCCTAAGCCAGCTGGGGGGACCTGCTCCCCATTACAAGCAGGTGGGGGGCCTGTCCCCATACAGCAGGTGTGGGGGCGCCTGTCCCCATTAACAGCAGGTGGGGGTCCTGTACCCATACAGCAGGTGGGGTCCTGTCCCATACAGCATCTGGGGGCCTGTCCCCATACAGCTGACCTAAAAACCAAGTGCTGGTTTAAACTCGGTTTGGCTTGGAACCAATGTGGTGATTGGTATATGAACCAATGGGGTCAATGGTGGCTAGCTACAACACTGTAATAATTGACCAGAGGTAATTGACATTAGCTAGCTAAAATTAGCGTAGCTAGCAAAACATTCCTTGACGTTCTTCTCCCTTAAAAGAATGCAGAACAGGGACTACCACTTAGCAGGAGTTTGTTGTGTAAATTTCGAGAAACGTGTTTTTCCAGCAAGTGTTGTTGTGTAGCTAGTCTGTCCTGGAATGGATGTGGATGTGGGTGGGTAGA
>NW_019943521.1:53344-66288 GCF_002910315.2 Salvelinus sp. IW2-2015
CTGGATTATTTGTGATGGTGTAGTGAATATACTTACATGGAGTTATTGTGATGGTGTGAATATACTTACATGAGTTAGTATTGTGATGGTGTAGAAATATTATTACTTGGAGTTATTGTGATGGTGTAGAATATACTAACTGGAGTTATTGTGATGGTGTAGAATATATTACATGGAGTTATGTGATTGGTGTAGAATATATATTACATGGAGTTATTGTGATGGTGTAATATTACATGGAGTTATTGTGATGGTGTAGAATTGTTATTACATGGAGTTATTGTGATGGTGTAGAATATATTACATGGAGTTATTTGTGGATGGTGTAGAATATATTACATGGAGTTATTGTGATGGTGTAGAATAATATTAACATGGAGTTATTGTGATGGTGTAGAATATATTACATGGAGTTTATTGTGATGGTGTAGAATATATTACATGGAGTTATTGTGATGGTGAGAATATATTACATGGATTATTGTATGGTGTAGAATATTAATGATTATTGTGATGGTGTAGAATATATTACATGGAGTTATTGTGATGGTGTAGAAAGTATCTTAACATGATATTATTGTGATGGTGTGAATAATACATCATGAAGTATTGGTGATGGTGTAGAATATATTACATGAGTTATTGTGATGGTGTAGAATATATAACATGAAGTCGTTATTGTGATGGTGTAGAACTATATTACATTGGGGTTTATTGTGATGGTGTAGAATATATACATGAGTATCTGGATGGTGTAGATATATTACATGGAGTTATGTGATGGTGTAGAATATATGACATGGGGTTATTGTGATGGTGTAGAAATATTACATGGAGTTATTGTGATGGTGGTAGAATATATTACATGGAGTTATTGTGATGGGTGTAGAATATATTCCATGAAGTTATTGTGATGGTGGTAGAATATATTACATGGATTATTGTGATGGTGTAGAATATACTTACATAAGTTATTGTGATGGTGTAGAATATATTACATGGAGTTTATTGTGATGTGGTGTAGAATATATTACATGAGTTAGTTTGAGTGTAGAATATATTCCATGTGATTATTGTGATGGTGTAGAACTATATTACATGGGAGTTATTGTATGGTGTAGAATTATTATAATTACATGGATGTTATTGTGATGGTGCGTATGACAGTCATATTACATTTGAAGTTATTGTGATGGTGTAGAATATATTACATGGAGTTATTGTGATGGTTGTAAATAGTTAAAAGAGTTATTGTGATGGTGTAAATATATTACAATGGGTTATTGTGATGGTGTAAGAATATACTACATGGAGTTATTGTGATGGTGTAGAATATATTACATGAAGTTATTTTGTGTATGGTGTAGAATATATTACCATGGAGGTTATTGTGACGGTGTAGAATTATATACATGAAGTATTGTGATGGTGTAGAAGATATTACATAGGATTTATTTGTGATGGTGTAGAATACTATTACATGAAGTTATTGTGATGGTGTAGCAATTATTACATGGGGTTATTGTGATGGTGTAGAATATATACATGAGTTATTGTGATGGTTGTAGAATATATTACATGGAGTTACTTGTGATTGTATCTGGGTTGATTAGAATATTTCTGGATGTTATTGTGATGGTGTAGAATATACTTACATGGGGTTTATTGTGATGCTGTTAGAATAATATATTACATGGAGTTATTGGTGATGGTGTAGAATTAATATTACATGGAGTTATTGTGATGGTGTAGAAAGTATATTACATGGGTTATTGGATGGTGTATAATATATAAACATGGAGTTATTTGTGAGTGGTGTAGAAATAATATTAACATGCGAGTTTCAGACTTTTTAACAAATATATATGATTCTAAAGGTCTGTATGCAGTGGGCTATGAGGCTGTGAGTGGAAATCCAGGAGAGTGTTAAAATGATCTGATGTTAATTTGACAGGGTCAATACCATGAGACTGTCAGTTATCTCACACATCAACGGCTGACAAAATGTGTCATGACCGAACAGTCCTCGAGTGACCTCAATAGGGTTCACATAGCTTTCCCTGGAGTTCACTGGTCAGTCTCATTATGGAAAAAAACAGTTTTCCTATGTTTTCGTACACACAGTGTTATATCATGTGTATATAATAACACACTGGAACTCGAGCAAGCGAAAGGGGAGGCAGCCAGGAGGGAGGGGGAAGGCGAGGGCAGCCAGGAGAGGTGGAGGGAGAGGGGAGTGGAGCTCCAGGGGGGGGGGGGGGGGGCGGGGAGCCAGAGCAGGGAGTGGGGAGGGAGGCAGCCAGAGGGTGGGGAGGGGGAGAGGGGAGGCAGCCAGGGGATGAGGAAAAGAAGATTACGAACACTCACATTCGATTGCTCGCACGAGTGCAGTGTTTAGTTTGTAGGTGAACAAAAACATTGTGAAATGTACTGTGTCTCAATTTAATGAAATACTAAAATAATCAACTTTAGCTGTAGAACCTGAGAAAATGAAATGAATCATAGGGTCTTATAACCGTAATTCCATTACGAGAGCAGGGCATTTGCAGTCGAGGCTGAGCAGGTGCACACACGGATGGAGAAAGCAGCGAGGTAATGGAGCGACGTTAGCCAACAGCCGACAGCTCAGGCGCGGAACATGCTATATATGATAGAGATGTAGAGACCCGACACAGACCTGGAGCTGTGGAGCTGTTCAGAGACCCTTCCTAGAATGGGTTGTTGATGTGGGTGGTTGTAGTCATGCGGAAGCTATTGATAATAAGAGGGCGCCAGCATATTGAAAGGTTCCTCCTGGAACCTATTCGTCTTCAGGTTCCTCCAATAACCCGTTATGATAAGAAAGTTTTAAATGCGAACCCATTGATTAGGAAAGGTTCAAATGTGAACCCATTGATAGGAAATGTTCCCAGATGTCACGCCCTGGCCATGGAGAGCTGTTTATTCTCTGTTGGTTGGGGCGTGATAGTGACTAGGGTGGGTCATCTAGGTGATTTAATGGTTTATATTGGCCTGGTATGGTTCCCAATCAGAGACAGCTGTTTATCATTGTCTCTGATTGGGGATCATATTTAGGTAGCCATTTTCCCATTGTGCTTTGTGGGATCTTATCTATGTTTAGTTGCCTGTCAGCTCTAGTTGTATAGCTTCACGTTTCGTTTGTTCATTTTGTTGTTTTTGTTCGGTGTTCATTTAATAAAGGAAAATGTACGCCTACCACGCTGCACCTTGGTCCATTCCTTTCGACGAGCGTGACACGAGAGGAACTCTAAAGATGAAAAGGTTCTTGTAAGAATCTTTTTTTACAATAATAAACAATAATAATAGTGGTCCCGTGTGGCTCAGTTGGTAGAGCATGGCGCTTGCAATGCCAGGGTTGTGGGTTCGWTTCCCACGGGGGGCCAGTACAAAAAAGTATGAATGTATGTACTTGTAAGTCGCTCTGGATAAGAGCGTCTGCTAAATMACTTAAATGTAATGTAAATGTATAACCTTTCCCAATTGAATCCCTAATTATTATTATTAATTAACCTTTAATTAACTGGGCAAGTCAGTTAAGAACACATTCTTATTTACAATGACGGCCTACCCCGGCCAAACCCGGACGACGCTGGGCCAATTGTGCGTCGCCCTATGGGACTCCCAATCACTGCCGGATGGGATACAGCCTGGATTCTTAGTGTGTTCTTCTGAACTAGATTTTCTTCATGTCATGTTTCTTTACATTTACATTACATTTAAGTCATTTATATTATTGTGTTGGTGTAGGCAATATCACATGCAGTTATTGTGATGGTATAGAATATATTACATGGAGTTATTGTGATGGTGTAGAATATATTACATGGAGTTATTGTGATGGTGTAGTTTGCTTCTGTCTCTTGTTAGATCTTTTTAGGTTTGCCTTTGGTGGGATTTACTGTGCACTCTCATGTCGAATCATTCTATTCTGTCTGTTGCTGTTCCAACATGCTAATGTTTGGTCTTGTTTACTGGTGGCTCTCTACGTTCATTCCAATTCATTAGTTCATAATTCTTATTTCTGTTTTTGTGTTCTGTGATTGTTTCGCTCCTGTTTGCCTGTCCTGTATTCTCTGACCCCTTCTGAATCTCCATACATATTCTTTATTTACTGTTATGTTGGGGTCTCTCATGACTTTTGTCACCTGGATTTGTGGGGGCTCTTCCTCCATTCAATATCTATCTTCTGTTGATGGATAATGTCTACCTGTGCTAGCTCTGTTAGTCTGTGTTGTTTTCTCCTCCCTCTATCATCTTGATCTCTGCCTTTAAACTTTGTTGCTGTCTTGACTAGTTGCTTGTAATACAATGGTGTTTAGCATAATATATAATACTATGTCTTGCTGTTGCATGGTTCATTTTTGCATGTAACTTGATATACATACGAGCTCGTACTTCACCATTTCTATAAAAGTCCTTAAATATGAACAAGCAAATACGATACTAGCAATCCTAGATAGGTGTCATTCTGTACTGACGCTGTATCTAGTGGATCTTGTTAAGGTGTCTCTCGTCTCATCAGTAATCCATGCTCAATATAACGTTGCTGTCTCTGTGCTCTTGTCATGGTGTGAGATACGTTCATTAGTTTGTATATCCGAAAGGTTCAAGGGGATGCTGGGGTTAGTGCTTACATAATTTAGGGCCGACTGCATATTCTATTCTCTGAAAATAAAGTTATTTTCAGAAATCTATGTTTTTTTAGATCTGACCTCAGATAATATATATGGATTTTAATTGTGCATAGAGTGGATATATAACTTATTTTTATTTTTTAATGTAGATGTTGCAAGGTGATATAGGAATAGGTTTGTAATGAAGGCTGTGTAGGACAGAATGGTATGTGGAATGAGAGGCCCAGTTGATGGAAGACAAGTGGTATTGTGAATGGAGGAGTTGTATAGAAGGTGGTTTAGTATGGGCGTGATAGACGTGGTTTGATATGAGAGCTTGAAAGGAAACGAGAGGTGTTATGTGATGGTAATGAGGCTTGTAGCAGTGGTTTTGGTTAGAACGGCTGTGTAAGAAAGGTGGACTTTGTAGTGAGGAGCGATGTGTAAGCGATGGATTTGTATGGAGGCATGTAAGTCAGTGGACGGTTCGAGCTCATGAGGGTTAGTGTAGAGGTATGGCGTAGTAGTGGATCAGTAGACGTGCAGTGGAGAACTAGATGGTAGGATGATGACAGGAGGAGCATAGTGAAGTAGTGACAGTAGAGATCATAGATAAAATGAGAGGTTGATAGACATAGGTAGCGTATATGTATGGTGAGATTCATGCTCGTCGACGAGTTTGTTGTAAGAGATGCTTATTGTAAGTATTCTCGCGGTTGTGGAGATGCTAAGATAGGTAATAGTTGAACAATGTGTGGTTATGACTTGTAGCAGTTGACTTCAACATTTGCCAATCGATGTAACTCTTGTTGATTGTAGAATGTTTTTCTTATGCTCATCATATGACCAATTGAGTTAGTCATTAGCATATGAAATCATATTAACACGTTCGGCTGAAAGTATACATTGTCAGGTCTCACTGTGAGTTGTTTGTAATGGTGTCTTACTAATACATAGTTGATCCATTACAGCTCATTCAGGATCTGTGTGTTACTTGGAGTGCCCTTACATTATCGCCTCATTGCTGATTGGTCGTGTTCTGGGTTCGTCATTCTAGATCATTATGTACTTATACCACAAGCCATTCAGGTTGTTCTAGTTGTAAATAATCGACTCACAGCTTTCATTAGGTCTTCTGTTGTTCGGGTTCTATCTATTACCTATAACGCTAGGTCTGTGTCTGAGTCTTCGTACTCTATGAATTATCCACTTATCGGCTGAATGTTGGCTCCTTACTCATGAAGTGCTTATGGTCTGTGTCTGGGTCACCTTATTGATTTGACGCACGGAGATCACGGTAGACGTGTCTTGATCCTAAGTACTGGACCATCAGGAACAGAGATCGGGATCTGGCTGATGAGGTGCTGTAGATGACAGGGAGTGGTGCCACGAGATACCAGGTGCTGTCGTAGTGCGGTCTCTGCTACATCTCTATTTGACTGTTTCGGAGGTTGATGTGTCTGTGTCTACCTACAATGGCATTCGATTTAGTCTCCAGGTCGTGTGTTTAAGTGATGGGTTCTCTACATTTATGACGAGCTAAGCTTTTGTGTTGTTTCTGTTTGTTCCTACGCGTGTATTTGTCCTCCAAGCTCAAGAGTCTGATGCTGGGTCTCTGGAATCATTGACTCAGAATTGCTCTAGGTTTGTGTCTGTGTTTCTATCATTCATACTCTCCAAAAGCTCATAGGTCTGGTGTTCTTGGGCTCTTACAGCATAACATCAATACAGGATCTGATGGCTGGGTTCCTATACTCATAGCTCCACAGCCTCCAGGTCTTGTTCTAGTAGATCTCTCTCAATATATCATAAGATACTCACGCAGCTCACTCATGGATCGTTGTCTTGCGTCTTGACTACATCATTGACTCTCTCACAGCTCTGCATGGTTGTTGTTTAGGGTTCTTACAAAATGATATCCTTGCAATGCTCGGTTGGTACTGTGTGGTGGGTCATCCTCAGGTATTGACAGCTCTTTGGGTTTCTGTGGTCTGGAGTTCTTTCTTACGTATATAGAATGGGCTCTTCGGCTCGGCATGGTCTATTGTGTGTCAGGGGTCCTCTTGTCATATGCATTGGATACTACTGCTTTCAAGAGTTGTGTCCTGGGTCTCCGTATATGCAATCATGACAGCCTTAGGTCTGTGGTCGTGGAGGTTACTTCTACTAGGCATTTGACTTTATCTTCGCTTCAGGTCTGTGTTACTTGGCTCTCATTACAGGTCATCTTCCGCGTTCACTACTATAATTTTCTCCTGATGTGCGTTCTATAGGTGCTCCACTGATCTATCTGCTGTTGGGTCCATTTGTCTTGAGACTGTAGAATAATGGAACTTGTTAGATATTGTAACTTAGTTATAAGATCCTCTATGCGTATAGGACAATTATTCTTGTTTTGTCAGTTTCATATCCGATGGCTAATAAGTGAGTACATATATTACTGATGATTTAGCAATGGGTAAACTTAATTTTGGTGAGATTACTATACTATGGTGTATGCCTACTTATTTTTTTCATGTTTTTTGTTATACATACATTTAAGGTTACTTAGGGAATCTGGCATTCTTGTCATTCCTTTCCTGGTCTACCCTTGTTATGCCTCTTCGTTCTAGTTCTTCAGTGATAGTTTTAATACTATAACACTTTGAATATTGGATTGTTGTGATTTTGTGTGTGATTACTTAGGTAATTAGTGTCTGTTTTTTATTCATTAGATTGTTGAGCATGACCGAGTTGAATTTCAGAGTGTGTAGATTTTGATCTGCTGTTAGATTTTTTGATGTTACTTCACATGTTGGCTGTAGTGGGTATGTACATTTTTGGTTGAGCGGTTTGATTGTTCTTGGTCTGTATTATGACAGTCTCGCAGGTGGGTTTGGAGGCCTTATTAACATAGAATGGACATTTAATAGGTTTAAGCATCTCTCTGGATTCTACGCCACAGTCAAGTCAATTGATGGAGACCTTTTTAGAACATCGTTTTAAAAGTTTCTAATTACATCCATGTAATAATATTCTCAATTCCATCACATACTCAATGTGTAATCTATTTGCTAGGGCAGTCACATACTCGCGAGATATAGTATATTTCGTTTCACATTTGCAGCAATTAAGGCCAATGTAAATACTCTCTAAGCATACCATCAGACATACTTGGGATGGTTATGTATGAGCCTACAACATCACGATGAGGACTACCAGATGTAGATTTAGCTACACATCTACAAATTATCCAAGTAAATATAGCTTACACATCAACGTTATCTCAGTAGTATATAGCCTCTATCCATAAATAGCGTTTAGTATAATTTAGCTTAGGCGATAGCCATGTCCACATATACTGCGCAGCACTTCTCAGGTGTTTAACATATTACGCTGCACTTCTTCTCATGACGTACTTAACGTCGTATGGTGAATAACTATTCTACCCATTTTTGGTTGTTCCATAACAGACCTTTCCACAGAGGGTCTACATGGAGAAGAAGTGGTTTACCTGACCCAAATAATTCTCATGGGGACAGCCGGAGGTATCGTGGAACCTCTTTATTTAAGAATGTTGGTATAATAGGTCTATAGACTTGTTCTCAAAACAGGTTATTAACACAACAGCCACAAACAACATTTTCTCTTTCTAAATCTACTGGTTAAACAACTCTCCATGGTGAATGATGCCTACAGCATTCACATCAATTCACAGTCATAGAGGATATAATATTCTACAACCATAGTAACAATTTAAGTGTCTCCATGTGAAATAAGTAGCCTAGACCATAATAACTCCATGTACATATATATAATTCTATTGCACCTATCATGCATGGTCTCCATGTAAATGATCCTTTAATTTACAAACCGAAATCACATATCAAACTATTTATTGAGACAGTGATCGTAATGAAACATGACATCGCAAAGAAATATGACTATGTTTTAGAGAATGGAACTTAGCTGTTCAGAGTTAGGGGTTCATTAGTTGGAGGTTTTAAAATAGTAACATGTCTAAAAAAAGAAGCTTTTTGGGCTCATCTTTAGAAACGTTCTAAATCGATAGAGGAAATTTCTGCTTCCTATATTTAATGGTGCGTTCTCTATTTTAATATTCTATTTCATGGGTTGGTAAAGGTTGAGCTTATGGAAGAATGGCCTGAATTTGACGAATAGTGGTGGAAACTTATTCATTATATGACTTGGGCCTCGCGCTCCTTGGATAACTTATATGCTGGGAATTTAGCAATATCGGGGTATGTGGGTAACTGCTATAACCGCAACACTTACTAGCCTCGTTTCCTAATTTTATCAGGATTTGGTGGTTGGATCTGGACTGAAGCTTACTGGAATCACCACACTTATAGACATTAGTTTTCTAGAAGACTGGGGAGCGCGAGCTAGCTTCAATTATGACTTTGAGTGCGCCCTGGGCTAATCTAATTAAATAGGCTACTGTATTCAAAATAATAAATGGGTAAATATCCCTGATGTGTCACTTAGAGAGAGATTTGGAGCGGATATTTGTCATGTGATGATAATTATTGTTTGCATTTTTAGAATGCGAGCCCACTTACAGGAATTTAAACACACTGTAATTAGGACATGCATGGCGTCAGCAAATTAGTGAATGGAGGTATACGGGGCGTTCTAGACTGTTTTATATGGTCGAGCATAGGCTAAAATAGGTTCATGGCTTGGGAGCTACGCTCTTTTCCCTACAGTAAAGACGGAAGCTAATTAAATTGGGAATATTGGGACTCATTTAGGCTAATAATTTTGTCAGCTGCTTGTGTTTATCGATAAGGGATAAATAGGTTAACTACAGAATGTTTATTTTATGTGGACGCACAGAAGACTATTTGAAGATTTCTTAATAAAAATAGATTTTGGATTGTAATTTGTCATTGTCATAATTTTGATATGTTGGACTCCACTTGGGATGTGGGGAACCTTCGGGGAAAGTAGTTGAAGTGACCTGAGGAACCTTTATATTGAAGGTTTATTTATTTCTTGATTTTTTTTTTAACCACTTTTATTATGATTATGGGTTTAACCTAATGTTAGGCAATAATGTAATATATACTGATCCTGGGAGTATTAATATTAAACTCGTAGGTATATATAATTCCATATATATAACATTGGAAAACCGGTTGGATTATTATAACTGATATATATTAACTTTTGATAACTCTTGTTGAGAATGATACAAATAAAATATGTTCCTATTTGATGCGAGATAATTTAAAGGAGGTCGGAGAAACTATGTTGTGTATAATGTAAAAACAATGTGTATTTCTACTTTTAAATTTTGGTTTTATTGTGATCATTATATCTTTACAATGAATAATTCATCGCGTGGATGTTGCAAGCTCATCAAGAAGCTGATTTAAATAATGCATGTTTCATTTACACTCGCAGGTTTGTAACCTTGTGCTTGTGGGCGGAATGGGGTAAGGACCTATTATGAGATCTCAATTTAGTTAAAGGGTGCATTATTTCATCAGCACAAACATTATGACCAATTTTAGATGTCTAACACTGTGGGATTTTGAGGGAAGCATGGGATTGGATGGCTTTTAATAATATCTCTACAACCACATTACGTGTTAAGGTAGGCAGTGAAGGAGAAAGATAGACTTAGGATGGGAGTTAAAATGTTCTCAATTTTCGCAATACTTCCGTGATACTTTGGGTTAACTATTAAATACTGAATACTGGGGTTAACCACTGATTGTACGTAAGATGCTGGTTAACACTTTATATACCCGGGGTATTGTGATACTGGGGTTAACCCTATTATACTGGAAACTGGGTTACACCTATTTTACTACTATACTGGGTTAACCTATTTTATGACGATACTGGGTTTAACCTATTATACTGAATACTGTTGGTACATTTAATTTGAACCCTGTTACTTTCAATAGTGATGGGTTAACACTATTTATACTGAGACTGGGTAACACCTAGTTATACTGGATACGTCGGGTTAAACTTATTGAGTACTATGATCTGGGTTAACCCCTAATTTATACAATACTGTAAGTTATGTCTGTGGGTTAACCCTATTCATGACGTACGTGGTTACACTATTATACTGATATGGGTTAAACTATTTATATGATTATGGTCAAAACATGTTACACTCTTAATTCATAGAACTGACATTCTGGGGTGCTATTGTGCATTGATGGTTGAATTGAACTTTGATACTACTTTTTTGGGGAGGTTTATCTTATTTTACTTTGATTTAGGATCATAGCTAGCACAAGGTAGGGATTACCCTATTCCTGTGTTAGATGATCCTATGGGTATATTAATCAGTTTATCTATGATTATGCCAACATTTTCGGTGGATGGAGGTTTATATTTGGGTAAACCTATTGCTGGGATATAAGGGGTTAGGGTAGTTATGCACTATTAATTTTATCGACGCAGAACAAATGTGGACGCTCTTTTTGGTTTACATCTTAGCATACTTGTCTTTGCTCGCGGATCGCTTTTGTTATATCAATTGTAATCACGCTATTCAATAGACTAGAACTTGATAGCATACAAATTATGTTAGCTTTCCACAAAGTATGAGTGGCAAGGTGTTTAGATTAATCACTAGTCAGCATATTTAGATGATTGTAATTTTTCTTAAAAGTTAGTTGTAATGTTTTTTCTTGGGTTTCGCAGTTTGTTGTAGTACTGCTGATTTATTACCTATCACTTATTTTATTGTAGAAATATTGTTAATGTATACATACATAATTGCTTCCATATTTTACGCTACAAATAGCATGTTAGGGTAATAAAAAAGAATGTATGCGGACCGAGTAAAAAATAAGATACTCTATTTTCTACAGAAGGATATGTCTGTCGAGAGAGCATCTAACATAGCCTCCTCTCAGGATAGGTTCTTCTCAGACAGAGTTGTTGCACTGGAGATGAATTCGGAAACCAAATGTCCATAGTTTAAAAATTTTCACGGAACCATATTTTTAATTTCACATTATTTCATTCGAGATAGAGTCAATGCACTTATGTGGATATAATGAAATAAGTATATCTCTTAGTAAAGTACTTGCTCTCATGTATATTATGCTACTAGACTAGACGTAGTTATAGGCTCTAATTATTAGGCAAGTACTTATATGCGCTATATCTCTCTGACATAGTTATGGTAATCATTTTTAATATTTGAGTTTCGTTGTCTAGGAAGGAGCCAGTTGCATATAAAATTCTGCATCACAGGATGCTGCGAGTCTCTTATAGATCATAAGGGATTCGAATTCTATGTCCAGTAGATATTTTAATGACAAGCATATTGTCCTTCTATTTTCACACGTTGGACAACTTTTGGAGAAGCGAGTGGAAATTTGAGATGAAGTTGGAATTTAGTATTTATCTTTTGTTGGAAATGTTCTACAATAACACATAAAGTTAATTTCACTCTCAAGACACTATCTTTCGTCAAACATGCTTGGAACTTCTGAAGGGTTTTGTTCTTTATTTTGAAAGAGACGCTGTGAGCTATGATTCGAATAATAATAGATAGTACGTAGGACTAGCATAGCGATTAATTGAGGTGTTGCTATTTGTGTGCTATTCCACATTAGGTCGTGTCGCATAGATAGGTGATTGTGCTTTAGAGTTGGATGAGGCCATGACTAAGTTAGCATAGTTATAGAGAGACAGGAATTAGAGACATTCCTGGAGAGGAATGTGATCTGTTTGCATAAAGGTGTGGGTTTGGGTAGTGACAGATCCATTGTCTATGGAAGCTATGATAAATAAGAATAGGGCGGCGAAGGTGCAGATACTCTCGAAAAGGAGTTCTCCCTGGAATATACTATTACGTGCTTACATAGTGTATCCTTATATAATAACGATGAGATGGTATACGATAAGAGAGTTTAAATAGAGTCAGTTATATTAGAAAGTTGATATCCGCTCAGAGGATAGCTCATAAAGATGAAAAAGTTTCTTGTTAGGAATATGTTTATTATTTGAAAGTCTCATGTTAGCTAATTTGAGGCCTACTTTGATTTGCCTAGAGAGTGGGGTTCTAGTTGCATCATGAGTCATAGTTAGGTCTATTCTATATTCTGTCGCGATGGCTCATGTTTCTTTAGTGTAAGGTACCTGTCTGCAGTATAATAATGGAGTTATGTGATGGTGTAGAATATATTACATGGAGTTATTGTGATGGTGTAGAATATATTACATGGAGTTATTGTGATGGTGTAGAATATTTACATGGAGTTATTGTGATGGTGTAGAATATATTACATGGAGTTATTGTGATGGTGTAGGTATATTACATGGAGTTTG